>NC_091117.1:170617687-170850187 GCF_040183065.1 Periplaneta americana
AGTGATTTACCTTTGGACCAAGGAATTAATGTCAAGCCGTCAGGTCGTTTACCATCCTACCGACTAATATCAGATGTTTCAAGAAGAGTTGGAATGGCACAGGAGGTTAAAGATCTAACTTACTGATGTTATTAATAGCAGAATGCCTAAGAATGCGACCTTTACTTCTGGCACAGCTTAAGGCATGATGTCCAAAAGAATCCACAGTCCCTCCGCATATACATTGGTTTACATGGCATTATTATTAGCCTATATAATGTTTGTCAAATTTTGCCTTTGTCCTCCAATTAATAAATATTTTGTTTTCTTCGTATTCATTGCTTATCCCAACTTTTCTTGTCATATATTCCAAATCATCATAAGTTTTGACCATTAATAACTGATCATCAGAAAAATGTAGAGTTTACATATGTATGTCTTCCCATACTTGAACATTTTATTCTCTCATTTTTTTTTTTTTTTAACTTCACAGACACAGATTTTAAATGACAAACTGAACCCTTGATGGAAACCTTTAGTTGTCAAAAAACCATCAGATAATTTCGATGATGGCTGGGTAAAGGGAGATAAGTAATAAAAGTGAGTTTTGAAATAAACGAAAATTAAATTTCGGACCCTTTTGTAAATAATTTTCTACACAAAACATATCAAATCCTAGTACTATTTTTTTTTCTGGATACTCACTTGCAGAATTTAACTTGTGTATTCAGCTAGGGAACGAAACTTCATTTGCACAAAAAATCCTCTTTATCGAAACACCATCGATTTATTGTCACTTTTGATTTTAGATTTACATTCATCATAAAATAATATATGGCTTGATAATAATAATAATAATAATAATAATAATAATAATAACAATAAAGTTGAGTATCGATTATCCGAATACCGATCAACCGAAACATCGGTTAACCGAAAGCGTTCCAGTCGGAAAATTTAAATTTGCGCGCGCTATGTAGAAGTTTCGCTAGTTCTGTTTGCGAGATTTAACGGCAAAAAAACGAGTCTCAGCTCTGAATAAAAGAAAAAAAAATGGACGTCTTTTCCTAAACTGTAGACCTACTTTAATGACCATTTTGAACTTGTCACACTATGCTAGTCAGTTCTCTGTATTATTTGTAAGACGTGTGATACAAAATTTATACTCTATGTAGTCTTGTGTTTAATATCAGTGTTTCTCTGTTTCATACTGCTCCTATGGCACCGGCAAGTTGCAATTTGTTTTCGTAAATGATCGGTTATCCGAAAAATCAGTTATCCGAACACCCCCCGTCCCCAATTGTTTTTCGGATAATGGATGCTCTACTGTAATAATAATAATAATAATAATAATAATAATAATAATAATAATAATAATAATAGGCCTAATAATAATAATAATAACAAACTACAATAAAGTTGAATATCGATTATCCGAATACCGATCAACCGAAACATCGGTTAACCGAAAGCGTTCCAGTCGGAAAATTTAAATTTGCGCGCGCGCTATGTAGAAGTTTCGCTAGTTCTGTTTGCGAGATTTAACGGAAAAAAACGAGTCTCAGCTCTGAATAAAAGAAAAAAAAATGGACGTCTTTTCCTAAACTGTAGACCTACTTTAATGACCATTTTGAACTTGTCACACTAGGCTAGTCAGTTCTCTGTATTATTTGTAAGACGTGTGATACAAAATTTATACTGTATGTAGTCTTGTGTTTAATATCAGTGTTTCTTTGTTTCATACTGCTCCTATGGCACCGGTAGGTTGCAATTTGTTTTCGTAAATGATCGGTTATCCGAAAAATCAGTTATCCGAACACCCCTCGTCCCCAATTGTTTTTCGGATAATCGATGCTCTACTGTAATAATAATAATAATAATAATAATAATAATAATAATAACATAAGCCTAATAACTACAACTTGGAGGGATGAAAGATTGCATAGCCTATAACCACACGACCGTGTCCGTCTTGAGGCAGGTCAATCAATCCACAACTCTGGCACATTCCTCGCGTGGATTCCATATCACACAACGCTCCAGGGCCAGAGCGGTCTGGAGAGGCGCCGCATTCCTGTAGCGTACCTTTTCAATTCAGATAGGCTATCTCAAACCACAAACATTAGGTTTATCCCTTACAGCACTGCTCCACAATTAAAGTCACCTAGTGCAGAGCGCTGTCAATCACAAGAAATTTGGTATCCCCCACTCCTCACTTTCTAATTAGGGTCTGCTATATCATAGTGTATTAAAAGTTAACTTATTAAACCGTGGGATACTAAATTTGTTAGGTGTTGTAACGTGTTTTGTTATCCCGTCGTAGTATAGAATAAATGCTATTCTTTAGCCTAACCATAAAGAACGACAAGGCCAATGTTCAATCCGATCATGAAATCGTAAAATATGTCTACAATGTACCGCACAATAAAGACGAAGGGTAAGAAACATCTGAGCGTTGAAACTGATTATAATATTTGGAAGAGCGCGATCTCAACTGTGACTACTTAGGCCCTTGAACCAAAGTCGTTAAATTAATAACTTAAGAATATTTGAAAAAATTATACACAAGTTAAAAACATTGACAGATTGTAACTTGGAAGACGGATACATTAATAATAATAATAATGATAATAATAATAATAATAATAATAATAATAATAATAATAAAAATAATAATGATTTATTTAACCTGGCAGAGTTAAGGCCATACGGCCTTCTCTGACACTCAAGCAGGAGTAAAAATTGCGTTACAAAAACACTACAAATTTACAAAGTACACTACAATTTTACACACAAAACTGAATAAGATAATAATAATAAAATGTAAACAACAAGTAAGAAGAAATCAGACATAATATATAACAGACAGAAAGAAAGAAAAAAGCATAATAAAATGTGAACAGCAGATCAAAATAAATGAGGCATACAAAGTATAAAAAAATAAGACAATTATTGATGATAATAATAGTAATAATAATAATAATAACAATAATAATAATAATAATAATAATAATAATAAATAAGAATAGTAGTAATAATAATAGGCCTAACAGTAATAATAATACTAATAGTAGTAATAAAATAGTGCAGTACAAAGCATACAATGAATACAATATTTTTAAGTACACACAGTAAGGAAAATTATGATTAGGCCTATATATAGCTCAACTTATCACATTAGTGATATACCATTATCCGAAAATATTAAAACAAAAATATAAAATAAGTTAAATATCACTAGAACATTAAAAAAATAAAATGTGAATACGTGGAAACATGCAATACAACACTTGTCATAATAGTAAGTTAGTTTGGCAACTCGTCATAAGATAATTTTCTAACTTGGATTTGAAAGATTTCAATGTTCGGCAACCCTTGACTTCAGGCGGCAGAGAGTTCCAGTGACGAGAGTTAGCAACAGTGAAAAGAAGGCAAATATGAAAAGGCTTTAGCAGAAGAATAAAACATATTAGGCCTACAACGTCCCAAATAATGATTAAATAGTATACAAAGAACAAGAAATCGACCAACAGAAAGAAAATGTCTGGCCATCTTGCATATTAACAATCAATCGAATTATTCGGCTTTGAAATATCCGATGGTTAAAATTGAAGACCTGAATTGACAAACATCGTAAGTCCATTGATGTAAGTTTTTCGGGAGAGCAAAAAACCTTAGCCTGTAGGCTTGCAATACAAGAGTATTGAAATAAATATTTTTGTATGATTAAAAAAACACAGGCTTAGAGTAGGACTTTGGATATGATTTTTTACAGGATGGTAGCCTATGCAAAATACAACATAATATGCCAGGTGAAAAACCAAATTCGATTAATCTTGGACGTGAAATATTTATCAATCCAGGTCTTCAATTCATTGAAATATAGCTCAGATATTACTCAGGTGTAAATAGTTTTGGAGGATAAATAACAAGGTCAGTAATATTGTAAAACTAAAATTACCTTAAATTTAAAAGTAATATTGAAGTTAATATTTCAGATAAGTTGAAAGTATACGAGTATGTAGTATAATATAGAATTGTTTTTAATTTAACTCAACAACTTATCGATTAATACAGAGAACAATTTTCTGTTTTTAAGTTTCACATCATTATAATCCATAAATATTTTCGATTTTTTAAAATCATCATCACGTGGAGGTACAAAATATACCAATTGAACATAGGTAAAATACAAAAATATATAAATATACACACATGCAAATAGTGTGTTCATCACATTGAATGACTTTTAGCTTGAAATTTTATAAAATGTTTTATTCTACAGAAATGATTTCGAAACAAATTTTATGTCATGTTGGTTTTAAACAGCTTTATTAATAATGTATGTATATTTATATATTTTTGTATTTTACCTATGTTCAATTGGTCTATTTTGTACCTCCACCTGATGATGATTAAAAAAAATCTAAAATATTTGTGGATATATAATGATGTGAAACTTAATAACAGAAAATTGTTTTCTGTAGGCCTATTAATCGATAAGTTGTTGACTGAAAGTAAAAACAATTCGATATTATAAAATTATTTTGTCAAGACCTGTAGTCTATTTGATTACAACTTTAAAATTACGAAAACACAAGAAAGTAGATGATGAAGAAAATAAATTTACATATTAGGCCTACGTTCTAAGTTTTACAATCTATTACAACAGATACAGGTCTACTGAAAATAATGCAACATATTTATGAGAAGGAAGTATTATTTTCTTAGGTAGAATGATAAAAATATAAACTAAGAAAAATGCTCTATTTTAAAATAAAACGCATAATATTAAGGCTTAATAATAATAATAATAATAATAATAATAATAATAATAATAATAATGTTTGTATTTGTTTTAAAATCATGATATTTTAGAAGAATTAGGAGTAGATCTATACCTAGTTCTCGACAAAATTCAAAATTATTAATCACGATGGATAGGCTTACAACATGTGAGCAGAATTCCACGCAATAGATTGTCTAGATTATTTAAAAATTACACACCATCAGGCACAAGAAACCAAGGAAGACCAATGAAGAGACTTTTCGACATCTGATTTGAGATCGGAACAGGTCAACAGTGGCTAACTCCCTGAAAGCTATATGATGATGATGATGAAGATGATGATGATGATGATGATAGTAATAATAATATTATTATTGAATTTCCAAGTTTATAGAACCCTATTTTACCCGAAGGTATATTAGGGCTGTAATTAAATCATACATGTTACAGCCCTGTACAAATACTTACATAAAATATATACATTATGGCATAAAATACATAATTATATTACATACACTTTGTATGACATAACAAAAATCATTAGTTCTATTATATACAAATACATAGTATTATACGTAGTATAATAATAATAATAATAATAATAATAATAATAATAATAATAATAATAATAATAATAGGCCTAATAACAAAAATTCGTTGCAACGTGTTAAATTTGAACTTGAATTCAAGAAAAATGAGCAATATACTTAGTGAATTATGCATAACTAACAAGTAAAGAATTTTATAAAGTACATTCCTTCAAATTCGTCCGATAAAATCGAAATTGTTACGACGTAGGCCACATTTTATAATACGTTTCTTCAACTCTAGGACTTTTTATACTAGACCTACAGTATGTTTACGTAACAATTTAAAACATTGCAAAAATTCCTTCTAAATTGCTACGTGCTAGCGTAAACACGCTTGGCTTTGTTTGTATTGCAAACGATTGAACCAAATGTTTCATTCTAAAATGTGTACATAGTTTATTTTGTGGTTAAGTTATTTGGTAGAAGGCGCAAGATTGTTACCTGCGGAGAAAGCTAGAGGGCAGGCGTGTAGGTCATTTCTGTAGATCCTTCTGCGAAGATCAGCTTGCTGATCAGACTCGCGATATCCTGGAGGCAGTCAAGCTTTCACACTTCGATAAGCTTGCATACTTCTTGAAAAAAATATTCCAATGTTGCAAGTGACTAGAATACAAGACAAGGGTTCTACAAGACATGTAGGCCACTTTTTGTTTATCAAAATTGAGACATTTGTTGTTAGGACTTACCACATTCTCTTAACAGCAGACATTCGTTCTTACGGGAAAGGAAATCGAAAGACAGAATGTTGAATATTGAATAATTGAATACAAAAAGGAGACATCCTAGCCTACTTAAATCGACTGGACCTTTAAATATAATAGCTTCCTTAATCCATTACAATGTTAAAGATTTTCTTAAAATTTGTGACGGGACAGGAGGAAAATGACGCAAGTGCAAAAGAATTCCCATTTCATAGACTACCGATCATACGAATTTGAAATCCAAATTGGCCAGAATATTTAAAGAACAAGCTGAGTAGATTAGGTCTAAGATGGTTATGGGAGGAAATTAGAGTAATGAATTTAAATGTAATTTGTAAACTCGTAAAAGAGATGTGTAATGAAACTACGAGACAGGAACTATATCAAAATCTCGACGAATTAAGAACATTAAGTAACTATAAGGACATTAAAACGTCATGGGAACAAGAATAATATGTCAGAATAAATAATAGGAAAGTGAGGATGGGCTTAGCTTGGTGGAGACTAGGAATATGGAAATTGAAAAACAGGAGGGGTACCATAGAGAAGTATCTCTGCCCCCTTTGGGGCATGGGAGAAGACGCGTTCCATATATTATTAGAATGTCAAGAAACAGACAATATAAGGAAAATGTGGATAAATAATAATTTTTGAGTATGAATAGATATGTAGCATATAAGAAAATATGCAATATAACTAATACAAGAGAGTTAAATAAACTGGACACATTTTTAATGATAGTGAAGATGAAATGGGAAGAGAAAGTTAAAATTAATGGTGTATTAAATTGATCTTGTAGTGTGTATGTGTGTGTGTGTGTGTGTTTTTTTTTTTTAAGTTGTGAGACTTGGCATAGGTGTTGTAAAGTAAGGCATATCTGGGGCAATATAGAATTGTATGTAACAGGTCTGTCTTACAGATATATGATAGGCGAATAAAATGTATCATATCATATCATATCATATCATATCATATCATATCATATCATATCATATCATATCATATCATATCATATATCATATATCATATCATATATCTATCATATATCATATCATATCGCATCATATATCATATCATATCATATATCATATATCATATATCATATCATATCATATCATATATCACATCACATCACATCACATCACATCACATCACATCACATCACATCACATCACATCACATCACATCACATCACATCACATCACATCACATCACATCACATCACATCACATCACATCACATCACATCACATCACATCACATCACATCACATCACATCACATCACATCACATCACATCACATATCATATCATATCATATCATATCATATCATATCATATCATATCATATCATATCATATCATATCATATCATATCATATCATATCATATCATATCATATATCATATCATATCATATATCATATCATATCATATCATATCATATCATATCATATCATATCATATCATATCATATATATAATATAATATATCATATCATATCATGTCATATACACTACCGATCAGTAAATGTAGCAAGTGTTCTTTGAGAGTTCGTAACTTTGTGATTTTATTATAATTACAATGCATTCGGCATTTATCCCTGTAAAATATTCTGAAGTCCTTCAAGTGGGACGGTGTGATTGAAGTGAGACAAATGTCCCTTCGGCTAGAAGCTCTCATAAATGTTAAGATAAGACCCAACAACTCTTGTAAAAACGCGCACTTATGTACCTGTTCCATTATTTACCCTCTCTTCGCACCTGATCCATTCCATACTTTTATAGGCCTAATAAGCTACATGTTTGTCAAACAAATTTTATAACAGATATGAGGAAGCAGGTAAAGCTAAACCCTTAAATTACTAAATGTCTATGAAAGAAAGAAATTTCATGTGCTGTATGAAATGCATTATAATTTCGTGTTTTTATGTTGCAGCTTCATGCTGGGATGTTGAGGAATGCAGTGAATGTACTGGTGATACCAACACTGCAATGACGAATATACAGTCAAGAGCCAAGAAGAATCATTTTTGGAGAATCTGTTAAAATACAAGAAAAGAAAACAAGAAAAGGAACGAACGTAGTTATAGTAGCCTATTGTTGTAACAGGCAATAGAGATAATAACTTCCTAGAGTATGAGTTTTGAACACCGATGACGTAGCTGACGCACCTCATGCACACACATCTTCAAAATTATATTAACAAGTTAAAATGTACGTCTGACAACTTTAATAGAATTTATAGAAAAAACTGTTCCTTAAGTTTTTATTCTCAGTCCTCGCTGCTCTTGGGTGGCCTGCATTCCAGTAATAATTAGGGAGCGGATTTTTATGTGTTACAAAATTTAAATATATTTATTTTTATGTGCTGAAAAGTACGAAAATATTTGCTAAAAATAAAAAAAAAATTTAATATGACAAAAATACCTTACTTAGCTTGAAAAAAAATGTTACTAGGTACTCACCAACCACACTTGAGTGCTAGTAGTTGGCCGAGAATTGCAGTGAACAACAAAAGTCACCTCCAAATTCTACATCACAAATGCATACCGATTATCTCTGAATAACGTCAATTTCACCTACAGGCACATCCTCCAATACTTGAGAGCAACTTTACACATTTTTTTATATCCACTGTTTTTCCCAAACACATTATGGAATTTGTCCCTTAGTAAATGTGCTTCTGAACCTGGTAGCGAGTCTAGTTTAATTTCCACGGCACGCACCTCCCTGTTTCAGACAACAGGTTTTTGGATGTTTCGAGTTTTTTATGGTGTCACACAAAAAGCTTAGATTTACTAATAGGAAAGCCAAATCGTTTTTTAAACCATCTTTCAGTATATCTTGAAGGATATCGATTGACGAAGCCCGATAACAGGGAATCACAACAAGATATACTGCCTTACTTGATAGACATGAGCGAGAGACGAGAGATTTATTTAAATTAAATAATGTTCATACCCGAGCTCTTATCTGTTGTGTTTCACAAACAAAGCATGGAATGAAATCATCTTCAGCAACAATAAACATTCCTAATTATGTGTTGCAAGATCTCACCTTCTTGTCCATGTTAATTTATTCTCTGATAATAACTCTGATATGCTGCCTAGCAGTTCTCAGAACTTGAGGCGACAGTATTACAAAAATGGATCACGGGTACACCACACAGCGCTTAGAAACACGAAGCAACCAAGAATTCTTAAAAAAGATAACGTACTTCTGAGTGATATAATTGATTTAGTTTTAAAATATTTAAAAGTTCTTGTAAAAAATTATTTAAGTAAAAAAAACTCCAAGACTTATGTGTTTATAATAGATTTTCTGAAAATATGTATTTACATAATTTTTTGGTGAAAATATGTGTTTTTTGTGAAATAAAATTCGGGTTTTAAACTTGAAACTTCATGTTCGGAATTTTTAACTTTGTTAATTGTGTTTTATCACACGCAAAAAGAATATTTAATTACATAGGAATCCGCTCCTTAGTAATAATCATCATTTTCATCAACGACTTCATGACAATCCGCGAAGTGTTTGTTCCACTCAAACACTTCAGTACTGTCCAAGAATTCTTCATTGTATAGCCTACCTAATCGTTGGGGAATGTTCAGTATTTTAGTTAGCATCGACAAACAATTAGCATTTTTAAATTTCCATGCTTTTCAAATACTAAACTAAACTTTGCAACTACCAATGGAATATAAGACTTTGCGGTATTAGTCTTCGAGTATATCCTCCATATAAGAAAGGGGAAAAATGGAGAATTTAAAAGTCTCTACTGAATTTCCACACATTTTTATGGGAAAGTAAATTTCAAAACAAGATATTCTCAATAACCAACAGATGAACCTAAGTACGCATGTGGTTAATAGGTTTACAATTTTATTCAAAAGCAAACACATTCAAACACGCAATCCACCTTATTGCACAATTCTTCACATCTATTTAAACTAACTTCCCTACTGCGATTCTAATAGCCTATTGTAACAACTACGATCATTGGTCATTTGTTAGGTCCAGCCTATGTAGGAATGAACCTAGAATAATAACTTAGTGTGAAAAAAAAAACAGAAAATAATATTAGATTCCGTTAGAGTAGAAAATATACTTTTATAAATGCCATAATAATGTAAAATGTGTCAGTAAATTGCCTATTTAATTGAAGGATATGCGTTCATATTTGAATCGGTTATTTCGAAAACGTAACATATACTTAGGCCTACAGTTCTGCGCAAACTGCTTCAGTAGCATTTATTACATTAATCAATCTAAAAGTCCGTTTCTTATTCATTTCTCTAGATGAAATATCTGACTTATTTTATTATTTTTTAGCAATAATATGTTACAGGAAATAGTAAAGAGCACTCTGGTTGGAAAAAAAAGTAACATTCGCGGAAAGTCATATGTTACGTTTTCGAAATAACCTATTGATGTACATGATATGTAATAAAATTCATACGCCTATTTAACTCTACAATTGAAGGTTTCAGAACCATAGTGGACCAAGCGCCATTTACTAAAACCGTACAAAACAAGGGTTAAAATGAAGTTATACCATAATTCAATGTAAACATATAGCAAGTAATATAAAGCATACACATTAAAACTAAATAATATGTCTAAACTATGGTATTCACTTAACCCTTGCTTTCTACGTTTTAATAAATGGCGCTTGGCCCACTATGGCTCTGAACCCTTCATTATTCACTTCAGAATTCTATAAACAAAATACTTTATTACTTACTGGCTTTTAAGGAACCCGGAGGTTCATTGCCGTCCTCACATAAGCCCGCCATTGGTCCCTATCCGGAGCAAGATTAATCCAGTCTCTACCATCATATCCCACCTCCTTCAAATCCATTTTAATATTATCTTCCCATCTACGTCTCGGCCTCCCCAAACGTCTTTCCCCCTCCGGCCTCCCAGCTAATACTCTATATACATTTCTGGATTCGCCCATACGTGCTACATGCCTATCTCAAACGTCTGGATTTAATGTTCCTAATTATGTCAGATGAAGAATACAATGCGTGCAGTTCTGTGTTGTGTAACTTTCTCCTTTCTATAAACAAATAAAGTAAAAAAATAAACTTACTAACTTACAGTAAATTACGTCTTAAAGTACTGTGTAAAAACAAGTACCTAAATAGAAAAAAATGAATTGAATTGAAAGAGGAGAAGAGGGAGGAGAAATTTAATAGGTACGCAAAGAGCGTCCTTGCAAGGGATTCGGGGCTGAAAGAAACTAAATATGTAAGCTCCAAGCCTGTTGGCCACTTGTCTCACTTCGGGTTACGCTGCTCCACTGAAGGAGCTCTAGGAAATTTTGAAGGGGAAAAACTGAAAATGGACGTAACCTCTTAGGTACCACATACGCGAGCGGACGGAAATGTGATTAAAGTGATCACGGGACGGGACGAGGAAAAATATGGCTGGTGTAAGTCTGCACATTGAAAGGAACTGTGTCATTTCGCAGTGCAGGAGGAGTCGAGAAAACCCTTTTATTTACTGTTAGGACGGCAGGAGTAAGCATTTTAAAATGCATCATGTATCTAATATGGTTCACACAGATCTACTGTACAGTATATCAATTGAAAGTTGTCCGTTATGGGAAATTTCACTATTAGATATGAGATTTATGAGTTTCAAGTTGTAGAAAACGACAGAGTATTTTAAAGCATTACCAATCCTTGACATATTTTCTTTAGAACAAAAATTAAGCTGGCGAGTCTCACGTCATAGATTTATAGCCTAGTAGTTATGTAAAATCTATTTCCAGAATTGAAAAAAAAAAAAACAGTAAGTAAAGTTTACTGGGCATTTCTTGATTTCATCCAACAGGCGAGAGTGAAATTCTCCAGGCTTCAGGATCGTAGAACACATGGTAAGTGGAAGAAGATGGTAAATCAGTCTTTTATCAGCAACTACACACTCTATCAACCAAATTACATTTTAATAATATGTTCAACAATAAATTACTAACGAAACAAATTAAATAGGCCTATATTACCACGTGTATCTCTTGGAGAAAAAAAATCTATATTTTTTAAACATCTTCCTAGAACTATGTTATTGAATGTGAAAGCATCAATAAAATTAATCTCTTCACTACTTAAATAGAAATGCTTACGTCAAAACAAAGTTACGCAACTGTTTAGAACTAACGTTATATAACCTAAGAGAGAAGTTCTTGATTGAATACTCGTATATTTGTAAGTTTGATGGAGACGAAAATGTTTTACTTAACATACTTACTTACTTACAAATGGCTTTTAAGGAATCCGCAGGTTCATTGCCGCTCTCACATAAGCCCACCATTGGTCCCTATCCTGTGCAAGATTAATCCAGTCACTATCATCATATCCCATCTCACTGAAATCCATTTTAATAATATCCTCCCATCTACGTCCCGGCCTCCCCAAAGGTCTTTTTCCCTCCGGTCTCCCAACTAACAATCTATATGCATTTCTGGGTTCGCTCATACGTGCTACATGCTTTACCCTGCCCTACTTAACATACTTTTAAAAAATATGGAGTTTATTCATATATGATAATGGCAATAATGGAGATAAGAAAGACAGAATGTTGAAGAAAGTTGATGTAACCTGCCCCAAACCACTTCGCTAATCACAAATTTCATTATAGGCCAACCTGAAGGAAAATTTATTTTAAAGTACAAAGTGTGCCTACTAAGATAAAATGAAACTGCGCAGTGACAAAATATAGTGCATTAAAAGTGGAAGTGGAAATCTATGCACTCCATGCACTGAAACCACTAAGATTCTTATATTCTTTTAAATCTAAAAAAAAAAAAAATAAAAAATTAGAAGCTATCTCTTGCCATGCAATCGTTCTGGGAGGCAAACTTACATCGCACTCAATTTCGGAAAAAATATACTTGGCAATGATCAAAGAGCCAAAGTATTGAACTTGGCAGTAGTCTGAATAAATGGACAAGTAAATGCATTTAGGCTCATATGTACAGTAGTGGCAAAAAAATCCGGACCGATCCTTGTAGCTGATTTCAGAGCCTTGTTCACTCAGAGCACTAGCCTATAGACTGGTAACTAAGGCTTTCGTAGTTCGAATCCTGCCTGGGAAGGAAACTTTTTTTGTTCCTTATTCAAATTTATTTCCAATATTTTTCGATTGCAGCGATATTTAATTAACTTATTATTCCTAGAACATGAATTTTACCAGCAATCGAAAAGTATTGGGAATAAATTTGAATAAGGAACAAAAAAAGTTTCCTTCCCAGGCAGGATTTGAACCACGAAAGTCTTAGTTACCAGTCCATCGTGCTCTGGAGTGAACAAGGCTCTGAAATCAGCTACAAGAGTCGGTCAGGTTTTTTTTTCCACTACTGTACATAAACAAATTACACAAATTATTGTTTAAAGAAATAAACAAACAAATATAACAGTAAATAACCTAAAAGATGACAGGGGATTCGTAGAATCAATATAATTTAATTGTATGGAACGTTTTAAGAGGTTGGAGGTTGTATTATTTCAAATAATCGTAAGCAATCGCTTGATGAGAATCATCTTAGCGTAGTTACCAAACAAAGAACTTAACGTTTAATGAAAACTGTAACCAGTGCAAGAAAATGAACTGAAAATTAGCCAGAAAAATGTACCTGGAATTTTCTCTTCAGGATAGTTTTGTTATGTGCGGTAAAACTGCAACACAGATTCGCTTGAAGAAAGTCACAAGGCTTTCAACACCTTAAAAATCCATTGCCTTACACCAGGTTTGAAGCCGCCGACTTAGAATGTAACAACAAGCTTGACAACCACTACACCATTGAGAACGACAAACACCGCAAAAAGGTAAGAGTAGATATTGTTATCAATTTTATATGACTTTCGAAATTCCTAAGTAATATATGACTTGAGTTTAACAACAAAGAAAAAGGAGACTGAAGTTGCTGAAATCATCTCACTCAGACCTTACAGCTGGTTACATCTAATGGATCATAGAAGAAGTATCAACATTAGGAAATAATTTTATACAATCATCTACATTTTAATTATAGGCTATAACCTATTAACCTATGATGTTGAAACTTTGGCTCATGTCTTGGGTTCATGCCCATTTGGCGAAACTCTTCGTAACAGCAGGCATCACAAGATCAGATCTGTAACCGCAACATACCTTAAGTCCAATGGCTACACTACTTATGAAGAAGTCCATGGAATAGTGGATACCGGAAGTCTTCGGCGTATTGATATTATAACATTTAAACCTGGAGAGACAAAAGGTTATATTCTGGATCCGACCATCAGATTCGAGACGCATCAGAATCAACCCGAGGAGGTTAATCTAGAGACAAGGACAATTTATGAACCAACTATCCCTTATTACAAAACATCATATAAACTCAGGGATATAGAAGTCATCGGATTAATGGTGGACGCTAGAGGGACCATAACAAAACAGTTCGTCTCATTCTGTCATAAATTTGGAGTCCCAAGAACAACAATTAAGGAAATTTCTATGATAGCTTTGAAGAGTTCTCTGCAGATTTTACGGCGATACTTGTACTTCAATTCAAATTACAGTTGAATTTTCTCAGTCTATTTTTATCTGTTTTTTATTTTACTGCAAATTTTCATTGTTGTAAAACATTATCTACTGTAAATTTCAGTTTATTGTAAACAAACTTCTTGTAAGATATTTTTAATGTCACATCTTAAATGTTACTGTTTAACATTCTTTGTCTTTGGTAACCTCACCAAGTTGAGGAAGATTAAAAATTAATTAATTAGAAATAATAATAAATGGTAATGGATTCAGACAGGTTATCTGGCAAATTATTATCTTATGGAACAGTTATAGAAAGTAAAATATTGCAATACTAAAAAAAAAAAAATAATAAGCATACGAATATGTAAAGCAGCACGTGGTAAGAAGTTGCTTATTCAATGAAGAAAGACTTACTGTACATGACACGTAATGTGTTGTACCGATAAATTGAAGAGTGTGATACCTAAACGTCATATGTCCATTGTTATAAAAGTACTGGGCTAGTTTTTTTTATCCATTGGTCTATGGACTAAGCGAGTTTTCAAGTGACATGCACTTTAACACAACCTTTTAGATAAAGATTGGCGGTGGTTTGGAAGAAAATAAGCTTAAAATATGACAGAAGTCTGAAACATTTTCATTCATTCATAGTTTTCTGCCCAAGAACAGATATTTCACTGTAAATCCAACATTATCCAATCTTTACTACTTTCTGCCTTCCTCATTGTCTCCGCATATGATCCATATATCTTAATATGAAGGGTTCAGAACCATAGTGGGCCAAGCACCATTTATTAAAAACGAAGAAAGCAAAGTTTAAAGTTAATTGAATACCACAGTTTAATGAAGATTGACATATTATTTAGTTTTAATGTGTATATTTTATCTTACATGCTACATGTTTCATTAAATCATGGTAATCACTTAATTTTAACCGTTGTTTTCTCCGTTTTTAAAATATGGTGCTTGGCCCACTATGACTCTGAACCCTTCATATTGTCTATCATTTGATATCTTCTTCTGCCCCGAACTCTTCTCTCGTTCATTATTCCTTCCAGTGCATCCTTCAGGAGGCAGTTTCTTCTCAGCCAGTGACCCAACCAATGTCTTTTTTCTTTTCCTGATCAGTTTCAGCATCATTCCTTTTTAATCCACTCTTTTCAACATAGCTTCATTTCTTATTCTGCCTATCCATTTCACTCTTCATTCTTCTCCATATCCACATTTAAAATGCTTCCATTCGCTTCTCTTCACTTCGCCGTAGCCTCAAAGATAATAATATTATATAATTTATGTACAGTATAAATCATAAAAATGGCCAAATAGACTAAGCGAGTTTTGGTATCGCAGTCACTAATTATAGACACATAAATAAAATTCGAGAAAATCTGATTCATTGATGAAAAATGGAAGATATTGAGCTGCAATCCATTATGAATAGGCTCCGTATTCCAGCTATCTAAAGACTGAAGTTAAAGACACGTTGGGTGTATAGTACGCCGAACACAGGTAATGCAACGAATAAGGATATAAACAAACAGGTCGTCGCTGCGTGTTCGTGGAGTACAGTCAACTCCCGACATTCTGAAGCTATATTAGTAAACACATGCTTGAGTCGTGATGGGGTTAATTTTCGTCGTGATCTTTTCAGTGAATAATAACGTGCATTCGTAAGTTACAGAACTTGAACTATGCAGATGTCACTCGAAATGATTTTATATTGCAAGAAATTCTCTCTCAATAGCACCTGACATTATTGGTGCATGATGTAGTACAAGATATTCCTACTGTTTGTTATTTTTTCGTGTTTCATTAAGATATTGCATATGCCGCTCATCACTGAAAATCCACTAATTTTCTATGCACTTTTCTAGAAATTCTCTAAAATATAGATTATTTGATTCATTAATTGGGATGTTGGCATTGAACATCATGGTAGGCTATACAAATCCATGAAAAACGTCGAGTTTATATCTCCATAATTTTCAGATTGTGATGGTACTGTTTTTTTTTTTTTTTTTTTTTTTTTTTGGATTACGTTCAACACACTTTCTATGTCTTTTGGTATTTCAGTGTCTTTCAGTGCATTGTTTTTGTCATTTTTACGTTTATTTTACACAATTTATATGTAATGTTGTCTATATTGACAGTGAAAATATTAGTTCAAATAGCCTCAACTATGCCCTGCAATATTACACGCTTGAGCGTCTTATGTAAGGCAGGCAGTTTACCTCTGAAATCAGTCACAAAGATGTAGTTATTTAAATAATACGACTAGTAAGAGCAGTGATTGATAAGATTACTCACTATGACCAAATACTCTATGACTGCGTTCCGGTTTTGACTTCCTAGTCTAGAGGGAAAGGGCACAGGATGCGTAACTATTTTGTATACGAACGTACCTGTACCTGCGCTGTGACGTCACATATACTTCGAATCGGACAACCTCATTCCAGTTTATAGGTAGCTGAATTACGAAGCCTAATTATGAATATTAGTCATTCTTCTTCTTCTTCTTCTTCTTCTACTGGCATGCAGCTCTTAAAGTTTAGCTAGTGCCTCCTTAACGATGACAGCCCATTCCTCTCTATTTTCTGCCTTCTTCCACCATCTTCTAACTCCCATCTTTCGCAGGTCCTCCTCCAGACAGTCCAACCACCTTAACCTCGGCCTTCCTCTATATCTTCTCCCTCCTGGATTTCCGTAAAATTTTTTTTAATCGTTCTGCCACCATCCATGCTGATCGTATGTCCAGCCTATTCTATTCTTTTAACTTTTATCTGTGTTACTATATTAGATCTCTTATTCATTCATCATTCATTCATTCATTCATTCATTCATTCATTCATTAATTCATTCATTCATTCATTCATTCATTTTATTCCATAGATCTTACATGAGCAATGAAGCTTTAAGATGTGGAACATGTCAACATTTTACAATATTACAATTACAATTTTTACAAATTTATATAGTTTTACAATTTAGTAATTTTCTACAATTTTTACAATTTTGTACAATTTTTTTACATTTTTTTTACATATTGGCGAGATGTAGTGAGATGAGGTGAGGTCCGAGGATTCGCCAAAATATTACCCGGCATTTGCCTTTTCGGTGGGGGAAACCTCGGAAAAACCCAACCAGGTAATCAAATCAAAGGGGGTAATCAAATCAAAGGGGTTGATTGATTTATGAAGATTAGTCCTTGAAGGGATTATTGGGATGATTGAACTACATACGTTTCAAGCACAGATGGTCACTTGTCCCACTTCGAATTCGTCGTTCCAGTTAAGGGAATTAATAAAAGAATAGACTGAAAAGGGACTATAGTCTTTAGAACACACGGGGATGTAGCCTATCGCCAAGTAAGTACGATTAGCTTCTTCTGCCACAGATCCGTATCGCCTAGCAACATCGAAATTTGAAACTATGACTTAACGAGTCTGTTGCGCACAAGTTTGTTTATCTGCACTTTGACAGCTTGCTTTGGATGTAAATCCTTGTCAAATTAGGGTGTGCCGCTAGCTGTAAGAGTTAGCGGAACACTGATATAAATTATACAAATTGTTGGAACCATGCCTTGCAGCAGAGGCGTTCAACAAAGCAGAGTGCAGGAAGTACCTCGTACCATAGAGTACTTGATCGTCATGGCGCCTTTGTACGTGATGCAATATTTTGCAAAAGCAACTGAGAGAGGGACAGAGCCACAAATACGGTGGAAGACTGAGACGGAAAGTCATTTCAGAAGTATGACGTACGACCTCACATGTCATGATAAGCTGATCGATTACTCCTGTCTGGAAAGTAGTCCCAGATTTCAACGGTTTGATCAGTCATGTCTTGACACTCGGGTGATGAATTGTAGCTTAAATAGTGTGTTAAGCTCCCACCATCAGCGGCACAATGATTTACCGATTGCTTAGCTCCATCACTTGTAAGTTACGTACTCAGTAGAGCAATATGTTAACACCACTCACTTTCATATCTCTACGGGAACACAATACCAGTTTTCTTACTAGTGACCAGTTTCAATAATTTTTAATGTGGAACGTTTAAGTGGACATCTATTCTCGAAAAAGAGTCTGCTACCATTTCTGTAATAGTCTACTCTGCGCGCATATTGATTGTTCCTTATCAACTGGCAAAATATTATCACTGGAAAAAATATATGAAGTTTGAATATCGTCATGTAATAATGTACTTACGTACTCTGTTCAAAATACAACCAGTGGTTTGAGTAGTGAATGTGGCATTTATTTTCTTGCACTATAGAGGATTCCAGCTTAAGAAAAAAGCATTGGTCTTATAGGCCTTGCCTATTACACTGTTGCCGCAAGATGTCTCCGTTAGAAGAAAGAGTGAGGTATAGTATCTCTGTCTCACTCTCTTCCTAACACGTACAGCAGGTATGCTCAAAATTGTAAAAGCCCCGATTACGCGGATGATGCTGCACTACATAATACACACAGTGTACGGACTGTGCTCCGCAACTACATTGCAGTACCGCCCGTAGCATAGTTCTTACACTCTTACAGATAGGCCTACGGATAATAAACTGAATTTGAAAAAGCAAAGAGTATACACTGCAATATTCAGTTATTACATTATTTATTATATTTAATATGGGCCTAGTTATGATATAATAATGTCATAGATAATATCATTTTCATATTCCACCATATAGTATACTTTGCGGTCTATTCAACATCTGCATTCTTTTCTGCAAGTAATCGGGAATCTATTTCCAACGAATTGACTGCAATGCGCTAAAGATGCTCAACTGTTAATCGGGACCTATGTTCGGATTTATTAACCTTCATTCTCGAAAATAATTGTTCGCACACATATGTCGAGGCGAAGGTAGCTAACATAGTGGCAACGAATAAGCTCATCTTGTAATATTTAGTTTTGTTCATTTTTTAAATAATTCTACGCTTGTCAAGTCATATTCTCAGCATTTAGTTCTGAATTCTACGTTACTTAGTAAATCAATTAACTCGTCCTGGAACTGCACTCTCACGGATTGTACTAAATTTATGAAAAGATTAACAAAAATACTGATATCACTCTCCATACGTCTAAAATCATTAAATCTATGTTCTGTAAATTCACATTTGAACTGTTGCAGTACAAAGACATAATTAACTATATTTTGTTCAGGCACCATACATCTCTTTACAAGTTCACCATCCGTGAAGGGATTTAGTGCCTTAGCTAATTCCCAACATACTACATAGGCTAACTTGCTCCAAAACATAGACTCTGAATTGTTCGACTCTCTTAAATGTTTGGCTTTTAATGAACTGCTTTCAATTCTTGAAGCTGCAGTTCACGTTGCACCCCTGAAAAATTATTTTATCAAAATATCTATTTCTGCTGGAATAAAATCACCACAATAACAATAATAATAGTAATAATAATAATAGGTCTAATAATATTAATAGACTAATAATAATAATAATAATAATAATAATAATAATAATAATAAAATAACGTTGGTATATGAAAATAGGCTATATTACAGAAAACAGCTTCTCTGTCACTTTGGCATGTTCTGGGTAGCAGAGCCTATAATGTAGTTTTATGTTGCTCAGTAGTATTCTGACAGTACCTTACAATATAGCAATCACTTTCCATTTTCACCAAACGCACAACAAAAATAGTCTTCCTCCCACACCGTACGGAATGATCGTTTGCTTACAGAAGGTTTTGACTGTGTCATTGTCCCCATTGTTCGTGCGTTTACTAAGTACTTGAACTGCCTTCTGCAGCCATCCGTCGAGCTTCGAACGAGGAACAGCACGCTCTACATTCGAAGGTTGTGATTACAGAACGTAATCGGGAGTCAGAGAATGAGCATACCTGACGTACAGTGTTCTCGTAAGTTTATCGCACAAGATTAGGCAAGTGGAGTCCGCTCAAATGATAAAGAAAACTATTAATGCTATAATGATTTCTGAAAAAAAAAAAAGAGGGTACATTATATTTTATATATACTGCATTATAAATAGACTTCGGACATTTAGGCCATTAACCAACATTTAGACACCTCAACTAGGCTCTAAAATGATCAAAAGTAGGTAAGCATTAAGACACAGTGTAAGTACCGTACCTAAAAAGTTACTGCAATTACAAATAATAATAATAATAATAATAATAATAATAATAATAATAATACAATTATGTCAAACATCAATACAATTATTTTATTGGGTTCAGAAGCGCTTGTAACATACACATTTAATATTATGTGCAGCATAAGTCAAACAAGAACTTAAGTTAGCCTGCATACCTAATGTCTTTGTTGTTTTGCTGAAAGTTAAATTTTGTTTAGTTTATATAATAAACGCAGACAATGTTGTAGTAGACTACGTGTTTTAACAGTGTGAAATCTTAGCCTCAATTGTTAAATTCCTAGCGGGGATGTTTGGCAAGAAAGCGGAAGGCTATTCCACCAATTTAGGTATTATCCCGTATTCATGAATGATATAAGATGTAATTTTAGAGGTGTAAAATTAATGAATTGTAGGTAGAAGGAAAACTAAACCGATACGCACTTAGACGATTGTAGTGTACTACCTCCAGAACTGGAACTTAACCAGAAATATTTACCTGGCATTTTCTCATTCAGGATAGTTAACTGTGTTTCGTCTGAACTAGCTTGTTGGAGAGCCGTTAGTATTGATCTATTATAAGAGGAATAAGAGCTGTAATTCATACAAAAAAGTAGATATATCCCTCTAGCAAACACCATATCAATGCAAGAATGTGAACCGTTGCTAAGCAAACGACATCAGAACATTGTGAAATAAGTCACTGCCGATGCTAAGTAAGTGACGTCAGATATTAAAATTGTCTTAACGTTTTATCTATTCGACCCTCAAGCATAAATGTTTCATATATTATTATGATGTACTGAAGTACATATGATATTTCCGTGCAGATATTTGCGTCATCATATAATTAAAGATGAATGGAACGGAGAAAAATTCTCTCCGGCACCGGGATTTGAACCCGGGTTTTCAGCTCTACGTGCTGACGCTCTATCCACTAAGCCACACCGGATTCCTATCCTATGTCGGATCGAATCCTCTCAGTTTAAGTTCCATCATATAATGACGCAGAATATCTGCACGGGAATATCATACGTAGGCCTACTTCGGTACATCATAATAATATATGATATGCGAAAAATAATCACTTAGTGATTTAAGACGGGGCTTATTCCGTCGGATCCCGGCCACTTAGTCACTCATAACGAGTGCACCTCTGCACATGTGTGGACATTGTGCCACTGTCTTACGTCTATGACGCAGTGCTTGAGGGTAGGCCACTAGAGGGAACCCAAGAGGTGAAACTTAAACTGAGAGGATTCGATCCGACATCGGGATGGGAATCCGGTGTGGCTTAGTGAATAGAGTGTCAGCGCGTAGAGCTGAAAACCCGGGTTCAAATCCCGGTGCCGGAGAGAATTTTTCTCCGTTCCACTCATCTTTCATCATAAATGTTTCATGTCAAAAAAAAAAATACTGCATAAGTATATAGTAAGTCGCGTCCATGAACTCGAAACACACCTAAAGCATGGTTGTTCTTTTATTTTTGAAAGGCCTGTAATATCCTGTTTTGCTTTATGTAGGCCTGTAGTGCTGTAGTGTATAGTTTAGAAAACGTAATGTACGGGACCAGTACGTTCCAAGATGGGATGAGAATGTGAGAGAAAATTTAGAATAATGTTTGCTAAAATCTGTAATACATTTCCTAATTAGACCTATTTAAAACTGAACTTAAATAAGTCCTGTTTAGAATGGATGGCGAGGAAAGTTGGGCTACTGAGCTCAAAGGCCACGTGCGCTGTTTCGTCTCTGTGTCAAACTGAATAGAGACGTTAATTCTGAGTGAAGTTTGGTTTCTCCTCAGATAGCGTGACGACAGGGGCTGGGATGCAACACGCACGGCACGTCAATGATGATGACATAGCGGGTTAATTTAGCGCGCACATAGGTCGCTGCCATCACTTGATTGCCTCCTGGAATATCTTCTCACGCGACCTAATTACATTTGCTAGCGAAATTTCGGACAATTGACGCGTCTGCAGACTCAGGCCAGCCAGCGAATGAAATGGATTGCTGCTGTTCAGCATGTAGAATTTGAAGGAAGAGAGGGTGATGGAGGAAGAGGAGGAGTGGGAGCAGGAGGAGGAAGAGGAGTGAAGGAAGGAAAAGAGGAGGAGTAAACGGTGAGGTAGAAAATAAGGAAAAGTAACTTGAAAACAGACCATCGGTCTGTATAGGAGGCATAAGGCAAAAATATGTTATATTTTGCTTTGTTTAAAACCAACTTGTGTACAGCAGAAGATTATTCTCATAATAAATCTACAGAATATAATTACAACAGAAACAATAGAAATAGAAACAATACATTAATATAAAAAGATGATAAAATAATATTAATAGAATTGCGTGTTATTTCCAAAGATCGTAATGCTAGGTCAAAACCATGCGGATTAATAATTGAAGACGAATGAGAGATAAATTAATTAAGGCTCAACAAAAGTGATGATTTTTGTTTTGCAAGATATTAACAACAAATATAAAAATTTGAGATTTATCCTTCGAAGAGGTGGAAAAATTCAAATATCTTGGAGCAACAGTAACAAATCCGTACTATTATTTTTCTCGCGGTATATGGCATTCAAATCATTCTAACCTATCTGATGATATTTCCCCCCCCCCTTCTTAACTGTAAATGAGCACAAACGCTACTTAGGTGTAAATTTTTCTGACATTTTGTATATTCGATCCCCTAACCGTTTCAAAAGTATATCATTTTACCTTTTAGGTGTGTTTCCAAATTATATGTAATACGTGGTGTGTGGATAAGCTTCAGGGCTTCTACCGCGTTGTCTTGGTGTTATTGGCTGACGTTTCCACCGCTGTGTTGTGGCCATCTTCAGAGCAGTTGTTGGAACTTATCCACACACCATGTACACCAGCCGCGGAAGCCTACGCGAACACTATATGTAATACGCTTTGTCAAATCTGGCAACCTTTTCATATGGGAAGCTAAATTTATATTATTTATAATAAAATGACACTCGGGATGAAATTAAACGCAGATTAAATATAAGAAATGCATGTTATTCGGTTGAGAAGCTCTTGTCATCCAGTCTGCTGTCAAAAAATCTGAAAGTTAGAATTTATAAATCAGTTATACCCATATTACCGGTTGTTCTGTATGGTTGTGAAATTTGGACTCTCACCTTGAGAGAGGAACAGAGATTAAGGGTGTTTGAGAATAAGGTTCTTAGGAAAATATTTGTGGCTAAGAGGGATGAAGTTACAGGAAAATGGAGAAAGTTACACAACGCAAAACTGCACGTAGGCCTATTGTTTTCTTCACCTGACATAATTAGGAACATTAAATCCAGACGTTTGAGATGGGCAGGGTATGTAGCCTAGCACGTATGGGCGAATACAGAAATGCATATAGAGTGTTAGTTGGGAGACCAGAGGGAAAAAGACCTTTGGGGAGACCGAGACGTAGATGGGAGTATAATATTAAAATGGATTTGAGGGAGGTGAAATATGATTATTGAGAGTGGATTAATCTTGACATGTCAGGGTAGGGACCGATGGTGGGCTTATGTGAGGGCGGCAATGAACCTGTGGGTTCCTTTAAAGCCATTTGTAAGTAATTAAGTAATATATTAACAACTTTTCAATCAAATTGTCGTTTTTTAGGGTAAAAAGCAAAAAATACAACACATGGCCTAATAATGATCAATTATAAATACTTTAAATTTGTAATTCTTCGCTCTTACATCCCTACAAATATTCTGCGATTAGATTATTTAGGTTTGGTCATCCGGTATGGTATACCCGAATGGGAAGGAGCAACAAAATTTACACTTTCTCCACTCCTATTGCTTCAAAATCGGATAATTAAAATTTGCTTGAACAAGTCCATTGATTATCCAGAAATGTGATTTACTCAGATTTTAATGTTTTCCAAATTAAAGAAAGTAATATATAACTAAGTAAAACAAGTTTATCCTACCAGAAGAAATTGGATGTATTTTAGTTGAACCTATGTAAATGTTAGACTAGACAACCACTGGAATAAATCATACCCAGAGTTACGGGCCAAGGTTTACAACTTTATTTTGATAACAAATCCTGACCTAGTTTCTTTTGAGTTTAATAAATTTAAGAAGAAAAAAAAAGCAAATTATTTAGTCCCCCTTTCCTTTTTTCTATTTCTTAATTTCAATATAGTACAATATTTATTCATTCCAACTTATATTCTGTTCCTGATTTGATTCTCTAATTTTATCTTCGTAATTATGCCTTTTTGTAATAATTGTATTGGTTTTGTAATTTTATTGTATATTTGTTAGGTTCTTTAGTACAAAATAATTATTTATAGGCCTAAGAACCGCCCCCAAACACGAGCATGCTCAAACGGGTGTGGACTACGTCAATAATAGGTTATGTATTTATTTTGTATTTTATGTAGCAATAAATACTAAATACTTATTTGGAAGACCGATCATCGCTCGGTAAAGGCAGGCTGAGGGAATAAGAAGTTTATATTCTGCTATGTTTTTTTATAAAGATTGTAATACTGAGTCAAAATCATTCATATAAATGCTTATATGGTTACAGTCAACAACTTATCGCAGTATATAAGTACAGAATGAATTCTGTCATATCACATGAAATTATGTATTTCACGAATATTTTCAACTTAAGTTATATAAAGTCATTTTCAGGTGATAGACACAATAGAAGCAACAAAATTGTACACAGGTGATATACATTAGGTGAACACTATGCATTACAAAATTAAACGTGTATACTCTTATAAGAGAATATAAATGTGGCTCTAAGTCACAACAGCATACAATATATAACAATCGATAGTGATATAATATTATTACGATGTACAGAAGTACATATGATATTTCCGTGCAGAAATTCTACGTCATCATATGATGAAGGACGAGTGGAACGGATATGCGAAAAATAATCACTTAGGGTGCTATTCATAGACATTTCGGTAGTCCGCGCTACGAGCGTGCTAAACTAGCCCCGGATATCGACTGGTTACTGTACAGGATTCATATCATATCACGTCGCTAACACTGGTTCATGAATACGAAAAACGTTAGTTCGCTGATCATGCACCGGAAGTCCGCGCAAAGAATGTCTATGTATACGGCCCTTAGTGATTTAAGACGGCGCTTACTCCGTCGGATCCCGGCCACTTAGTCACTCATAACGAGTGCCACTGTCACACATCTATGACGCAGTGCAGGAGGGTAGGTCACTAGAGGGAACCCAAGAGATGGAACTTAAACTGAGAGGATTCGATCCGACATCGGGATGGGAATCCGGTGTGGCTTAGTGGATAGAACGTCAGCACGTATAGCTGAAAACCCGGGTTCAAATCCCGGTGCCTGAGAGAATTTTTCTCCGTTCCACTCATCCTTCATCAATCAATAGTGAGTTAAAATAGTCTTGTAATATAAAGACCACACTTGGATTAATTCCACAAATGTTGTGAGACTAATAATAGATTGTATGCCTATATTTAAAATTAAAGTTTAAAATATCTAAAAGTTTAAAAACGACGGAAAATCATTAGGGTTGAGATCAATCACAGAGCCTTATGCTCTGTAGCTATTCGGATACGGTGTCGAATTCCCCCATGTTGACGGGGACACTATTCGTGTTTGTAAAATTATAACTATTCTTGTTATTATGCTGGAGATCGAACCTAATACCTCGATCGAAAAGTCATCAGATTGCTGGACGAATGCACAGACCAAAGGAAATCTTAAATCGGACAAGGTACAACTGCTTTATAAAACATAGACCTCAACTGACAATGTTGTTGCATACATAATGCAGAAGACAAAGCATCATGGAGTGGGGTTGCTGGGGTTAAGCTCGTGCGGGTCAGTGTGTCGTGAACTTGGCAGTCTGCACGCAGCCAGCCTTTCTCTTTGCTCAAACATTCGTCTAAGAAGAGATGAAAGGATCCAACAAATACACAAAGGTACGCCGCCGCCGCCGCCACCAGCACCACCACCACCACCACCACCACCACCACATTTCATGTATTATTCCAGACTTACTTCGTGACATGATCTTAAAATAAAAGAAAGACAAAAACCAATAGTATTATGTACCTTGGAACATGTTCCAATGTACAAGATGTTTTGTGTTGAAAAATATAAAAGGGTGCACGTTTAAACAAATATGGCTCCCAAAACTACAGATTCGAATAAATCATGGAAATTAAAATATGTTAATACTCATCAGATGATACGGAACACATTGTACTTGATGGATAGCAACAAATACAATCTGGTTTTATGTTAGAAAACATATATCAATGAACGAAATGTTTACTTTTGGTACTAAAAAGATTCTTTTGTTCACAGAACTCACACTTTGCAATAAATCAAACCGAAACTACGACCAGAGCTACTTAGCGGCTTTCTCTACAATCTACTTCAGTTTGAGTGCTATAGGTAGAAGCAAAAAAATAAAAAACAAATGTTCAAAGGTACACAATGCTAAAGTACAACAGTTTCCCCTATCCACACTGTGACTATGTTAAAAAATTTTCAGGCTCTTGAGATATATTTCCAGCTTAATTTTACTCGCATTCCAGTATTGGCATAGTAACCGTGAAACAAACCTCAGACGTTTTCGGACAACGTCGAGGTCGAAAAAGCCGAATAACACAAGAAAATCCACGTGAGATTTAGAGTGAACAAAAATTAAGGGCAAGGAACCTATTTTATCTCGGGGAAAAATAAAACAAGAATGCAAATAAAAGAGCGGCTGCCCGCCCCGCCCGCAGTTGCGTGCGTGCTGACGGACACTTTGACATCCGGCCCACATGTCGTGCACGTCACACATGTGTACAGTGCACATGGCCCTGCAGCTTTCAGAGTCCGCAGCCACATGCATGTTGCCTGCTCAAGAAGTCCTTCTAGAAGACTATGATCTTCAAAGCCACTGCACAATAACTTAGTTTAAATCAATTTATTGTTCAAGAAGTACGGTATCATGAATGTCATGCAAATGCATCACGGTTTCCTTTAAGGGTCGTATTCATAGACGAGACTTTGGACTAAAGTTGACTTTGGAAAGTACAAAGTCGTCATTTTCCTATTCATAGTCGACACTTTGACTAAAGTAAACTTCAATCGTGACTTTACTTCGAAGTCGCCGAAAATCTGGACTTTGACTTTGACTTTCGTTCGTGGACATAAGGAAAATGGATGATATTTGGAAAATTGTTGAATTTGCCGAGAATATTGAACACATCCAGGAGATTATTAAAGCTGCTCATGTTCCTTAGCGTACAATTATAAATTATAAATTGAAATCAAGGTACAGATTTGATAAACAGACCGTATTAAATGCCTATCCTCGTCATGTTTCAACTTTCATTGATGAATAATCAAAGAGGATTATCTGTTCCACCAATAAATAATACAACTTATTTCATCGCGATTTTATGCTACAGGTAAGAATTGATAGCTTAATATTGATTCTGACTATGTAATTCTATAGAGGATAGGTTATACAGTTGGATATGCAGTTAATTTATAATCTTTGCGGTCGTCATAATGTTTTGTGCATAGTCTATTGATTTCAGATAATTTTTAAGTAGTTTCTACAGACGTGCAGGGAATAACTCTGCCAACTGTCAACAGAATAAGTCTCTTTCATAGTCTATCAATGGTGGTATCTTCTTATCTTCCATATCTTCATAATAAAATTATTTTACAATGAAATAATTTGAGGGCTTAATGTGAAACTAACGTAACTGCAATCGATGTTTTATTCACAACAAAATTCTTAACAGGCAATACTATTTCTGATTAATTATACCATTATGTTTTGTAGTTATGAATTGGGCATTGTATTATATACAAGACTGTTGGAACTGAGTTACGATTTTTTGTGGCTAAGTAGAAGAACAAATTATTATCGATTGGTGTAGAGAACTAAATGTCAATTTTTGTAGTTACGTTATTTTCACACTAAACCCTCGAATAATTATTATTTTTATGTAAAGCTGCAAGAACGGTTAACAATCGCTTAACATGTACCGATTTTCAATTGTCTCATTGATTTGTGACTCAAAAAATGGCTTTGATTGCGGCAATGTCTACTCTATTTCAACTATCTATTAATTTAATTAGTTTAGAAGGCAGTGATTTTGATTGCCAACATTAGAACAAGATCGTCAAATCTCGACTTACCAAAGTCAAAGTAAAAGTCTCAGAAGTATTGTCTATGAATAGGACTTTTAACAAAGTTAAACTTTACTACGAAAGTCGACTTTGGGAAGTCTTATCCAAAGTCTCGTTTATGAATACGGCCCTAAGAGTTTTTAATTTAGTGCATTATCCACATAGACTGTAACTATGACATAAGTTACAATAATATCGCAGTCTCAACAATTTTAAGTGACTATTTCGTTTATATGACGTCATTCCATTTTCCACCAATGAAGGTAATAAAATTTTGAATTCCAACCAATCACAGTCACACTTTGCGATAATTTTTGTAATTTTTGCAGCAAGATTTATCGCTATCAATTTATCGCATGGTCGTTCTTTTGTTTAGTTGTTGTCGCCAACTGTTTCCCCGTAAATTGATGATCATGAATAGATTAAGATGCAACTACACGGTTAAACCACAGTCTACTTGGTGTTCATTTCAAAGTGTGTCATGACGTCACTGTTGATGAGTCAGCGATTTGAAGCGAGTTTCAGCTTTTGTGTCAGAGAAGTTGCCTATTAATCAAGGCGTTCAATCTGAACTTGAGAACTTGTACGGTATAACTTGAACGTCGTAGCAACAGATGGCGGTCTGTACGGTCTGTATGCTACCATAACCTTGTTCGAAATGTGTTTTGCGCGGCCAAGTCGTACGCAGGGTATTTGTTATCATCGGTTGCGTACGGCAACATTCCACAATACAAATCAAATGCTCCATGTCCATGTTGACTGTCGAAATTAATGTCAACAAATACGTAAGTAATCGTCTTAACCCTCTCCCCATATCCCGACAGTAAGGAAAAACTCACCTCAGTACATGTTTCTAAACAGTTCACATTCCTGCCACTACCGGCGTTACCGTACGTATCGGTAAGCACTCTTCTGAATGAACGCCGTACTTGCTAGGCAACTTCTCTGGCAGATAAGTAATACATCTTTGCGGAAGTTTAGGAAGATTGAATTCTCTAGGCTCATCGACTAGCCACGTGACGGCATACAGCGAGCCATGACACACTTTGAACTGAACACAGAGTAGTATATACAGTCGCGAAGCTCAATACGTAGTAAATATGCAAACATTAGATAGTTGCTCACCACTAGGATCGCTGATATCGCCTCATTACAGGCAATGCAAAATAGAACCGTCACAGTCTATTGTTTCTAGCACCCTCAAAACTCGTGACTGTATATAGTAGACTGTGGTTAAACTTTTCTTTCAAATTTAAAGCAATGAATGCAAGATTGATATTTAATATTAATTAATATATTTACGCAGTGAAGACGACGTTCAAAACGGCGCATCATGTAGACACAAAATCTTCATGATCTTAATTGAACGTACCTTTTAAACTTGATTCTTTCAATATTCTTCCCAGATTGCACGCATAGGCGATTGGAATATTGAACTGTGTAGATGAAGCTTTAGTTCCGTTACACACTACAGCGAGAATGCGTTTGTCGAGCTATAAAAAATGTTTTCCTATGGCACTGAGTAACGGTCGAAATAAGGCACAGCTGACATTGGTCCTGCTCCCACAGGTAACTTAACCTATAATTGTAGCCTATAAAATTTGTATTTTGTGAATGAAATAAAATAATTGGCATTACTGAATAATAACATCGAATTTCTTTATTGCAATAATCGATATTCATCTATTTCAACTTCACAATGTCTGAATAGGTTAAATATTCGTAAATATACAATTATTAACATTTTGTCATCGAATTTTAGGAATATATTATTTACATTTTTATTTTATTCACGAGATAGTCCTAATAAATGTCACTCGAGGTCTGAAATTTCCCAGATAAATCTCAGCCCTCTCGTGACTTTTGCGAAGGCGGCTAGTATTGGCACTCCATTGTTTTACCTCACGCGTCCTCTATTAGGAGAAAAGCCACTTAACTGTAGATCACATCGCCCATTTCCACATGCTTTGTGATGTATCGTGGGATGTGGGACTATATGAGAGTACCTCGCGAAAAATATTTTTTTACGAACAAATTTTAGTTGGATTCGTTCATCATAAAATCCTGTCTATAGCATAAGTGCCGATATTCAAGCTGTTCGATTAGCGATGTGGTATGTAATTTTACGCATGAAATGTAATTAATTAAGAAGCACAATTGAAGATCTAACATTCTAAATGTGCTACTTGTCATTTTTTCTAAATTTAATTTTATTCAATCTAAAGAGGCCACCGGTGTAGCTCAGTCGGCTAAGGCGCTTGCCTGCCGATCCAGAGCTGCGCTAGAGCGCGGGTTGGATTCCCGCTTGGATTGATTACCTGGTTGGATTTTTTCCGAGGTTTCTCCCAACCGTAAGTCAAATGTCAGATAATCTATAGCGAATCCTCGGCCTCATCTCGCCAAATACCATCTCACTATCACCAATTTCATAGACGCTAAATAACCTCGTAGTTGATCCAGCGTCGTTAAATAACCAAGTAAAAAAATTCAATCTAAGGGAGAAATAAGCTATCCATATGACAATATCATACTAAATAATAGTCTTTGTCGTAGCTCAACTGTAATTGACTCATTCGTGCGTCAAAAGACGGTGTTGTAAGTATCTCAAGATGCACTGCACAGTGTGTTTTTCATCAGTATCTCAAAAAGTTGTTTTTGGTACGTAGCATATATAGAATATTAGGTCCTCAAATTTTGATGTGAAATTAAATGATTAGCCTAAAAATGTCCCGTTACGGGCAAAGGCCTCCTCCTATAGAGGGAGAGCTCTATTTGTCTCACCCGGTGAGCTACTCCGCATAAGAGGTGTTTACATGCTTGAAATTGTTCGCTTGATTGACATTCTGCATTGTTTTGATATTGTTCACTTGTTTCTGTCGCACTGGTTTTAGTCGTTGTTCACTTGTCTTCTTAGGTTTTTCCAGTCTTCCCTATGTCTTGCTCTGCTTGACCAATAACTTCCTACACGTTCTCTGAAGAGGTCGGTCCATCTTCTTCTTGATCTTTCGCGTGATCTCTTGCCAATGCGGGGGTCCCATAGTGTTGCTTTCTGCGTCCATCTTCCGTCTCTAAGTCGTGCAACATGGCCTCCCCACTTCCATTTGGTGTTGGTGGCTTGCAGTGCTGGATCTTTAATTGCTGACATCCTCTGTAGCACTTCGTTTGGAACTCTCTCCCTCAGTGATAAGCCTAGTATCCTTCTCAGCATCTTCCTTTGAGATATTTGGAGACTGTTACGAAGTTTGGCAGTGAGAGACCATGTCTGACACCCATATTACAGGAGTTACGCAGGTCTCCAATATTTCTATTCTGAGTTTTTTGCTGAGTGTTTTCTCCTATACGATGAACTTAATAGTCCAGAATGCCTTCCAAGCCAGAGAAATCCTTCGTTTTATTTCCTGCTCTGTCTTCTGGTGGAAGGAGACTAGCTGTGCTAGGTATACGTATTCAGACACGTATTGTAGTTCTGCACCATCAATTATTATGGGTGACTCCGGCCCGTTTGACATTACTTGTGTCTTGGTCATATTCATCAGGAGGCCTGCTGTACCTAATATATTACGCCAGTATCATCGAACTCCAGTCGCGGAAGGGGTAGCAAACTTCGCAGATACAGAGGTATAGCCAAGTTAATATTAAAAATGTTAGTAAAAATAAAATGATGTCCCTGTATATGTTGGTTATGGTAGTAGTAGCAGTGGTGATGATGATGGTGGCGGTGATGATGATAATAATAATAATAATAATAATAATAATAATAATAATAACGGTATTAATGATAATGTAAATGTTGAAGAATACCACAAATTCTTAAATGTGATTAAGGAATTGATGAAGTAACTTTTTCTTTATCCATAAATTTAAATCAAAACTAAAGCTGCGAATTTATGGAGAATGAGGCTAAATACTTAAAACAAATAAATTCCAGCATGATTGATAAACAGAGATTTGCTGTTGCCAAACACAGCTACTTACATCTTCTTGAGTGGTCTCTGTTAGTCTCACAGTGAAAGAAATTCAATTACAGTGTTGAGGGCACATTTAAGACGCAATTTATTATCCTCCATAATAGAGTAACAAACGAGAATGACTACAGGATGGGTTAAAAGTCGCTTTCCCCAAACACTTCCTTACATTTAATTACATTCAATTTACCTTCGAATACACATTCCTTTACAGATTTTGTTCAAAATGGAAGCCCTGTTTCTCGATATACAATCTGTTCTTACTGTGCTTCCACCAACGTTGTAGCACAAAAACACGTTGTTCTGTGGTTCATTTTCGGTTCATTGCTAGAAACTAGCAGGTATTGCATAGAGACGCAACCTAACACCACAGTCTAGTAGCTATATACAGACATGAAGCTCAATACGTAGGGAATATGCATCCATAGATAGTTGCTAACCAGTAGGATCGCTACTACCGTCCCATCACAGACAATGCAAATAGTATCGGCACAGTCTATTGTTCCTAGTACCACAATATAGTATATACAGTCACGAAGCTCAATACGTAGGGAATGTGCATCCACGGATAGTTGCTAATCACTAGGATCGCTACTATCGTCTCATTACATACAATGTGAAATAGTACCGGCACAGTCTATCGTTCCCAGTACCACAATCTAGTATATACAGTCACGAAGCTCAATACGTAGGGAATATGCATCCATAGATAGTTGCTAACCAGTAGGATCGCTACTACCGTCCCATCACAGACAATGCAAATAGTATCGGCACAGTCTATTGTTCCTAGTACCACAATCTAGTATATACAGTCACGAAGCTCAATACGTAGGGAATATGCATCCACAGATAGTTGCTAATCACTAGGATCGCTACTATCGCCTCATCACATACAATGTGAAATAGTACCGGCACAGTCTATTGTTCCTAGTACCACAATCTAGTATATACAGTCACGAAGCTCAATACGTAGTCTAGGGAATATGCATCCATAGATAGTTGCTGACCACTAGGATCGCTCTTATCGCCTCATCACAGACAATGCGAAATAGTACCGGCACAGTCTATTGTTCCTAGTACCATCATCAACTCAAGCTTCGTGACTGTATATACTAGACTGTGCTAGTACCCTCGATAACTCAAGCTTCGTGGCTGTATATACTAGACTGTGCTAACACAATAATACAAAACAACAACAATAACAAGACATGACATCGGGAAAACAATTGACGCACGAACATGGTTGTCAACCCACCATTTATTACATCAGCTATTCGTTTATTGAAGTTATGGCATCTGTATATGTGTACAAAATGAAACCTAAGAACGAATATTTCGGAAAGGGATTTTTGACCCACCTTGTAGTTCAGTTAATCTTGTTCTAGGAGGGAAATGATTCTTAAATTTTGGCTGGAGTCCTCTCAGTCAGCTGCAGTATCTCTGCTTTGTTTCCTTCCAAGAAAGCCATGCTAAGTATTTTCATCTTCCTTTTAATCCATCATTACCGGTGGAGTTTGAATTCGCGAATCAGAGATAGATTAAAAAGTATGGCACTTCATTAATATTTTATTGTTTTAATTGAAGTAAGAAAAAGGCATATTCATGCTAAGTGTAACACCAAGTTCCCTCCACAATGGAGGACTTGTTTGAACCTAACCTTACACACATGTGCATACGTAAACTTTATAGTAATAATTTATAAGAAAATGTCACGTGGTACCGGCGATAAAAAAAAAAAAAGGAATTCTGTGTTACTAAATAAAGCCGATATGTATGAAAAATGTTGTAAATATAATCGTCCATTACAAGATTATTACCCGTTGTCTAGTATAGAGGACGTGCGCGCGATCTGGCGGGTACCTCATAAAACTTGCACCGAGACAGCTTCCCCAGAAATAAATGAGTGGCGGTAAGTCACGAACCTGAACAACTGAGAGAGAGCAACAATGGCGCTAGTGTTCGTAGGAGAGCAAAATGGAAACAAAATCGAGTAACTGCTACACGTTCAACTGTTTTATTAAACTTTGAAACAGAGAGCTTATAGCCTAGATTATGCATCATTATTACAAATAAGGATAATATAAGAATTTCTACATAAACGGTGTCATGAAAAAGACACACTATTACGTGATTCGCTTCTAACATTTCGTATCATTTCAGTTCCTCATGATTTTAATAATGGTAGTCAAGCTTACAGTTTATTATCTGACTACCACTTAAACACAGAAAAATTATATCATTTACTACGCACTATAACTTTCCTTCTCTCGAAGTGTATAAATTTTCTCAAGAACATAGAACATTTTCAGCTTACGATATTTCCCAAACGGTGAGGATTGTACAAGTTTTATATGTGTGTATTCGCATATTTAAACGTCAATATCTATTTTTTTTTTTAACTTGAAGCACAGTTCTGCACAAAATATTTTACAAATTACAGGGTATAATATTTTCTCTTTTTAATAATGGCCAGTCGACCTGGTTGGCGAGTTGGTATAGCGCTGGCCTTCTATGCCCAAGATTGAGGGTTCGATCCCGAGCCAGGTCGATGGCATTTAAGTGTGCTTAAATGCGATAGGCTCATGTCAGTAGATTTACTGGCATGTAAAAGAACTCCTGCGGGACAAAATTCCGGTACATCCGGCGACGCTGATATAACCTCTGCAATTTCGAGCATCGTTAAATAAAACATCACATTAACAATAATGGCCAAGTATAAATTAATTGAGAAAGACATAGTCTTAAAGTTCGTCTAAAAGTTTGGGGTTGGACATATAATTTTGTGCCAACATTTTTCAAGAGGCACTATTCATGCCGTTATATTTACCACACGATCTTATGTATGATACGAAATCATTGAAAAGTAGCTATAAATGATTTTCTGTAAACCATATTTTCTTTTTTAATAAAGACCCCTTAATTTACAATAAATGGAGCGTGTGAAATGGACAGACAGAATAAGAAACGAGGCTGTGTTGGAAAGAGTGGGCGAAGAAAGAATAATACTGAAACTGATCAGGAAGAGAAAAAGGAATTGGCTGGGTCACTGGCTGAGAAGAAACTGCCTACTGACGGATGCACTGAAAGGAATGGTGAACGGGAGAAGAGTTCGGGGCAGAAGAAGATATCAGATGATAGAGGCTTCTGTTTTTATGTGATTCGCATTTGATTCTAACAAATTAATATGTATTTCACTATGTTTATTTTTATTTTATGAGGTAAATTTTATGTAACTACCTCTTTTGATCTCATTATATAATCAGTATGTAATTACTTAATTCTGATCAAGTTTTATGATCAACTGTGTAAGCAAGTTTTAATCCTGGTTGAGTGTAAGGGAAGGCCTTAAGGCCTTAACTCTGCCAGGTTAAATAAAGCCATTATTATTATTATTATTATTATTATTGTTATTATTATTATTATTATTATTATTATTATTATTATTATTATTATTAAGATATATGGATCATATGGGGAGACTAAGAGGAAGGCAGAAAATAAGAATTACTGGAGAATGCTGGGTTTACAGTGGAAGACCTGCCCTTGGGGAGAACACTATGAATGAATGAATTTATTTAGCTATAGTAAAAGTGACTGCGTGCATCATATCCGACTGAATTGTCTTGTACACACTGAACATGAATAAAATTCGTGTAACAGTTTTGGAAAAATTACTTTATTCAAACAGACACTAGACAACACGTATTTTTGCTGTAGGCCTACTGAGATCCTGAAAATATTTTTACAATAATTTGAAGTAGATTTTTACAGTAATACAATAACTTCTTTTCATAGCTACTTCCATGTAGAAAGTAGATATTGATATCAACACAAGGAAATACAGTAAATTAAGTAGTACAAGACTGAACACTTACTAAATCTAGACTAAGCAGTTCAGAATATTTCTTTTTCGTGAGGAAATTACGATGACTATTACACTTTTACTACGTCATACTACTTTTGACCAATAAAACGGCACGAAAGGACGTATTTCAACCAATCATGGCTGCTTATCGCACAATTTTATCGCTTCTCTGACATTTGTTTAATTTTATCGCTTCACTAGCATTTGTTTGTTTTTATCACTACCCTAGCATTTGTTTCTTTGTTTGCCAACATTTCAAACTCTAAATTCTTTACGGTACTATAAAACATGCTTTGCGATCATCATTTGTTTACAGCATAGACAGTCAACTTAAACTGGCGGCTCCGTTCAAACGTTTTGGTGAAGCTAACGTTAGTGAAATAGAATTTCATCCTAGATCATATATACCCAGATAGCTCGGCCTTATAGGCTTTGACGGTAACAAATTTTGTCAGGTTTACTATGCTGCCATCTAGTTGTTACATAAGGAATCACATCATAACTCCCATTTGAATTGCATTAGCGACTGTACTGCCATATCGTGTTCGTTTACGGCGGACGGGTGGCGATCCTGGCGGTTGTTCTCTTCAAAGTGCTACCGATTTTAACATAGGAATGAGCTATCTGTTTTATATATGTTACAAATGTTATGGTTTATTTAACGACGCTCGCAACTGCAGAGGTTATATCAGCGTCGCCGGATGTGCCGGAATTTTGTCCCGCAGGAGTTCTTTTACATGCCAGTAAATCTACTGACATGAGCCTGTCGCATTTAAGCACACTTAAATGCCATCGACCTGGCCCGGGATCGAACCCGCAACCTCGGGCATAGAAGGCCAGCGCTATACCAACTTGCCAACCAGGTCGATTGTTATATATATGATCTAGGATTTCAGTAAGTCAATTAATATTTTATTCTATTAGAGTACTTTATTTCTTCTAATCTTTATATACTTTCTTCTAATCGTGTCATAGTCAATTAAATCCCACTCCAGTTTTGATTTTCTCTAGATAAATCAAAACCTCTTGTGAGATTATTGTTGACTATTACACTTTTACTACGTCACACTACTTTTGACCAATAAAACGGTACGAAAGGATGTCTTTCAACCAATCATGGCTGCTTATCGCACAATTTTATCGCGTCCCTAACATTTGTTTAATTTTATCGCGTCCCTAGCATTTGTTTATTTTTATCACTACCCTAGCACTGCACTGCACTGGTCTGGACGTCAAAAAACAGAAAATTACAAACCACTCCAGTCGGTGCACAGAACTTGCAAATATGACTCGTATTGGCATTCAAGAACAAGAATTCATAAAGATCACTGGTCGTATATGAAGAGCACCATTCGGAAATCCTGAATAAGTTGAGGAATATACCATGTATATCAACGAGTTCACTTCTTTTACGCATACGTCCAATATAACATCAACTGAACCACTGACCACTAAAACATTCAAATTTGAAAATTGTAATTTCAATAATGGTTTCTTTTAAAATTATTCATGTTTATTTTTTATTTCATCATCGTTAATTAAAACGTTTCTTGTTTATTTCATCATCCCTAATTAAAACTTTTCTAACACTTGTTTAAATTATTATTTAGGTTATGTTTGTTATAGCTTCTGCTATATGATATTATGGATAGTCACGTATCAGAGATTGTTTAATACTAAGATTTATTGAAAATCATCTTTCAAGTGACGTTGTTTACTGGGATCCGGATGATTGAAGTGGAATGCAAATATTTTAATAAAAATGAAACTGAATCAACAAAGTCTTCTTGACTAGTAACCGTACACAGAGTTCAATGAAGATTCCATAGTTGGCACAATTGATAACAATAAAACACTACTGCCATCTAGCGTAATGTTGAGATGGTACAATAATATATTTGAAGACACTTGTATTTTCGTAAGCCAAGTAATATTTTATTGTATTGGAGTACTTTGTTACTTCTAATCTTTATATACTTTCTTCTAATCGTGTAATAGTTAATTAAATTCCACTGGAGTTTTGATTTTCTCTATATAAATCAAAACCTCTAGTGAGATTACTGTTGATAATTTTTTATCTGTTACTTAATTGCTTAACGACGCTATACTACTCCGTAGATATCAAGCTTGGATGGAATTCGTGATAGTATGTGATGATATTATCCCAAGAATTCTTCACAGATTACCTGACATTCGCCTTACATTTACGTTAGAGAAAAACTTGGAAAAAAACGACTAATAATAATAATAATAATAATAATAATAATAATAATTTATTTATTTAATCTAGCAGAGCTAAGGCCAGTAGGCCTTCTCTTCCGCCCAGCCAGACTCTAATTCTAATTAAATACATTTGCTTACATAGTTATTACATTAATATCTAGATCATAAAACAACATGAAAGTTAATAATGAAAATTGGATAACTAATGTTAGTGTGACAATAATAAACACTGGTAAGAAATAGTTATAATAATAATGATAATAATAATAATAATGGTAATAATAATAGTAATAATAATAGTAATAATAATAATAATAATAATAATAATAATGAGATAATTTAGATATTTATCTGTGATAGCCTATATAAAACCATTAAACATTGAGAAACCTGAAACAGCTATTATTGTTGACAATAATTGTTAGAAAAATATCTCGTTAGCCTATTCTTAAATTGATTTGACGTCTGACAGTTCCTGACATTACTCGGTAGGGAATTCCAAAGTCGAGGAACAGCCACAGTGAAAGAAGATGAATATGAGGATGTTCGGTGGGAGGGAATGGATAATATTGAGGAGTGTTGTGATCGTGTGTCTAGGTTATGATCGGTGGATAAATTTTGAAAACGAGACGCAAGATAGACAGGAGTGGAGAAATGCAATATGTGAAAGAGAAGGGAAAAACAGTGAATTTTCCTACGATCTTCTAGACGGAGCCAGGACAACATTTCGAGGGATGGTGTTACGTGATCAGCCCGGCGAATATTGCAGACGAAACGGACGCACATATTATGAACACGTTGTAGTCTCTGCGCCGAAGTAACGCTTAGGTCAGTAAGCAGAATATCACAGTAATCGAAGTGGGGCATCAAGAGTGTTTGCACTAACATTTTTTTCATGGAAAAGGGTAGAAAATTCTTCAATCGTCTAAACGAGTGGATTAATGAAAATACCTTTTTGCAGGTTTCTGCAACTTCAATGTTCCAATTTAAACTTTTATCCATATAAATATCTAGATTCTTTACTGATTCACTGAACGGAATTTCGGTGACTAGGTAATTAGCTAAATCTGGACTCGAATCCACGCCTGAGGATGAGTCCAGCTCGCTAACACCTGATGATGATGATGATGATGATGATGATGATGTTGATGTTGGTGTTGATGATGATAAACGTGACGAATAGAAAGTTAATAATGAGAATGGGAATGATAATAATTATTGCGGAAGAGGATGAGCTAGGATAGGAAAATAATGATAATGATGAAGAGTGTGATGTGTAGGCCTTTTTATCGATCATGGTCACTTTATAATTATAATATGATTACTATAATTGAATTATGGGCCTATTATTATTAATTGGGGGCTGTCGGATTAAATTTATGAAATTTCTCTAAGTGTCGAAATTTCCTTTCTCACGCAAGGTTTCCCTCCGTTCACGTTGAACGCCTATTTACTTAACGTTAAACTGTAGGTACACGACCGCAGGGAGGGATGGTGTTGGAGACTGAAACACTCCTAACACAGAATTCCCTCATGATTTGAAAAATACACTACGCTAAATGCATGCAATGTCAATTGTAAAATAGTCCTTTTGTTGGACTCACTCCGAATTAATTTTCCATTAACCTGTAATTATATTAAAATGGACTTTCGTCTTAATATTTTTGTAATGTTAAAAGTCTATCCTCGGCAATAAAACTGTAACAATGATATATATTTTTAAATGAAGTAAATTTTATCGTACATAAAATGTGAGGGCGGCAATGAACCTCCCGGTTCCTTAAAAGTAAGTACGTAAGTAAGTAAGTAAATATGTAATTAAGTAAGTAATTAAGTAAGTAATTAAATAAGTAAGTAAATAAGTAAGTAAGTAATTAAGTAAGTAAGTAAATAAATACATTATAGTATGATCTATTAAAAATTACAAAAAGGTAACTTTGCGGTTTGGAGCTGTTTCCCCATCAGTTTTTTTTTTATTTTAGTAAGTTATTTTACGACGCTTTATCAACAGTTTAGGTTATTTAGCGTCTGAATGAGATGAAGGTGATAATACCGGTGAAATGAGTCCGGGGTCTAGCACCGAAAGTTATCCAGCATTTGCTCATATTGGGTCGAGGGAAAACCCCGGAAAAAACCTCAACTAGGTAACTTGTCCCGACCGGAAATCGAACCAGGGCCACCTGGTTTCGCGGCTAGACGTGCTAACCGTTGCTCCACAGATGTGGACTTCCCCAGTACAAACACAAACATAAAGCGAAGTTATAATTTTAAAATAAACTTACTCAATAATTTTGAAATTATTCTGAGATGAGGCTTTGCAAAACACTTTCTTCTGTTGCTGCTCAATTTTATTACAGTCTATATTATAGTATGCACAGGTACAAAATATTCACTCTTCCTCTTTCTAACTCCGGACGTGAGAAATTCTATGGGCGAAAGAATATTTCTCACTACAACTTGTGTTGGGGAAGCCCGTTGTTCAGGCAACATAGAGGTTTTCTTCAGCTACTCCGGTCCCTCTGTTACATCCTAATATTTTTCCTTCATTATACATTACGAGTGTAATATAGTTCCATCTCCTATGGTGCACTCTGGATAGTCTCTGATGAACTAAGTGGCCCACTCGTCTCGGCACTAGCGTTATCTATGAACCACACTCGTAGAGGCGCGCGGGGTGCATAATGGCAAGTGATGTGCCATTAGACAAAATATTACCACGAAAATTAATTTTTAATCAATTGCAATTGGACATATGGAGAAATTCCAGATTATGTAGAGCAAATTATTGCGTTTTCATTATATGACTACATTAAAACAATCATGACCAAATCAAACGCTTATTTCACTAAGCGAACTAGATAAAGATAAAAAAATCGTACGAAGTCGTACTCGGAAGAGAGCTCACATGCTGATAACATTGGACTAGAATCAAATTATATCCTCATCACCACGCTCCGACCGCCTTTTTACCTCCAGAAAGATCTTGTACTCAATTTTACAGGAGGCTGAGTGCCCTTTAGAACTGTTCTGAAAGTATGAGGACAAGAAAAATTCCACCACTACCTGAGTGCGAACCTGTGACTTTTGAGTACGTGAACTAGAGAATGGACCAAAATAAAAGTTGGTATTTAAAGGCAATATTTGCACCTAAAATAAAAGACAGTGTTAGGCCTATAATAAGTAGAACATATGACCAAAATTACCTCTGATTAAGGTTCTGGCTGATATGTAAGCTACATACCTATTTTATCAGGCAGTACATCTCACTTGACGATATGTATCAGAGGAAGAACAATTGTTTGTATGCATCTGAGGTCTGATTAGTGTAACATGTAGCTAACATGTATGCAATGGAGGGGGAAAAGAACTGGCCACCCTATCCCATTATCTCCTGGCCTAGTTGCCTCATGAGTGATGCCTTGTTGGCGTCACTTGTGTGTGTAGTACTGTATTCGGACAGTTTACTAAATAACAATGACCAAAATGGTTGTTGGCTGGTCAACTGCCCGAAGACCAGTGACGTCAATAAGGCATTACTCATGAGGCAACTAAACCAGGAGAAATGATATGGTGGCCAGTCTCTTTCCCCTTCCGCTGACTAGTAACGTGTTTCACTGAATAAGCTAGTATAATATTTCCATTCTCTTCTGGTAGCTGTGCTAGAACGCATTCAGATTTTGTAAGACGTAGTCGGAAAGATATCGGTTTTTAAAACGTTCATAATACATTGGAGAGAACTTAGATCACAGTCTGTCATGGAAACATCATATCAACAATACACTTAAATTGGCTTACTGAAGACTCACTAAATTATATCCGCTCCTCAACAAGAAATCATCTCTAAAGCTACAAAATTGCATGCTACTTTATACATTTCTATTACGACCTCTACTGCTTTACGCCTGTCCTGTCTGGGGAGGAGCCGCAATAAGTGAAATTAAACACAACCAGTTATTTCAAAATAAGGTTCTATGAATTTCATTCAATTCTCCTTGGTTTGTCCGTAACAGCCAACTACACAGAAAAACTGGTATTGACACAATCAAACAGTTTATTCATTCACAAGCTAAGAAGTTCTACAACATAGAAAATGTTCCACGCGCCGTCCACTACTCTCTCGGAAGAAAGTCCACATTTCCCACCAGAATCAAGAGCCGACTTCCAATGGACCTCATATTATAAACAAAATTTATCATCATACCTTATTAACAATTCTTTTTTGTTCATTGAGGAGCCCAATCTAGGCTGCCCTCAATTCTGTGTCATGTATTGCATTTATTTTTTATTTAGAAATGATCTTATAGCGCTAAATACGCTGATCGATTAAAAAATTATTTAAAAGAGTGGCTATCAACTTGACAACGAATACTCACACTTCCAGAGGAATGGAAATACACAACTGTGAATTCCGTATAGCTATAACATTGCATGTATACAGAAATGAGAAAATATGCTTTTCGTGAAAAAAAAAATTATTAGTAAACACTTAACTTTAGTCGTAATTTTATAATTACAAAACACCTTTATGAAAATCCACCACTATCCCGGATAATAGTATAAAATAAAGTAACACTTTCTTTATATGAGAATAACTGCCTTTTCTTAACTGTTCTCAACAAATGTGTTTGTATAGCTACAATGTATTTTAGTCAAGTATCTCGTACATGTAAGCCGAAAAGTTTTGTTACACACAGAAGTTTGAAATCCAGGGAGATTTTGAAACAATATATTTCCTCCTACATTTCTCAGATGTCTCCGCAATTTATTGTTATTATGGCGGCAGCTTTACCAAGAGTTAAAAACTGAACAAGAAATATGCGTTATTCTATTTATTTATGAGCAAAGAAATTTCTTACAAGAAGTAAATATGCTATATAAAGCCATATTTAGAATATTTAAAAGGCATATTGAGAACCGATAAGCTAGTATATTAAATGAGGGTAAATAGTGTCCGTCTATGCTTATCTTTGGAACAATTAACAGAAGTTATTTGTCATATTTTATTATATTTAAGTTGAACGTTTTCGGCTCCACAGAGCCATCTTCAGAAGCTATGCCCTTGAATACATGCATACATATGGATTAGTTAGTACATGTGCGCAATCTGATTTAATATAAGCACTGAACAAGTTGCAAACTTCTGTTATAAATACATTGTAAGATCTGGTAATTATGATTAAAATTAAAATATCAATAAAAATCAATAAAGCTGTTGCATCAATAAAATGTTAAAATATTAAAATAAAGTGCAGACTACAACTTGTTGAACAATCTGTGGCAAGGGATGGAAAACCACATGATTCCAGTATAGTGTCTTGTAGGGAGATAAACTCAACTGCAAATAATGAATGAGAAATATCATATGAATATGCGAATCATATGGTGGACCAACAATAACAATTATTATGTACACGAATTTAGAAATTACAAAATACAATGGTAATGAAAATGTACTTTAACAAAAGCTTAATACTGTTGAATAGTATATAGGCGTAGTATAATAGTTACATTAACTAATATACAGGGTGTTTCCGAGGTGCTGTTACAAACTTTCAGGGATGATGGCGAAGGGCACATGTATCTATTTGAGATAAGGAACCATGGTCCGGAAGTGACTGAGTCGAAAGTTATAAACAAAAATAGTTGTGTGGAAATAGAATTGTAGTTTGGCACCACGTGCCCTCCTTCCCTTAACCTTTGGAACAGTCGTGGAAAGATGGTATGGACCGGATGTCTCCTACGTGGGTACTGGCACGATACAATCTGTGAGCTTGTCTACTTTCCCAATCCGTATTCGAAAATCAGGTCTGCTTATTCCGCTCTCGTGTACTCCTCCATTTCACTAGGACTGATCGACTGGACACTACAACTTATACACATACACTGCTGTCTACAGACGTGCATATCAGGACCGACCATGTCCGTTACACATTACGCTATCTGCATTGCTTTAGTGTAGTTTCCTGTCCCCATCCCTCAGACAGCGCACTGAACGGAATACTGTAAGTAGACAACGTAAACAACGTCAGATGAATGCAGTATGTGTAAGATGTACAGATAAATACACATAAATAATAAAATTATTTCATTTCCACAGAACTATTTCTGCTTGTAACTTTCGACTCGGTCATTTCCGGACCAGGGTTCCTTATCTCAAATTGATACATGAGCCCTTCGCCATCATCCCTGAAAATTTGTAACACCACCTCGGAAACATCCTGTATAATATCTTGTTACAGGCTTCGCGTGGCGAAGTATATATGTAAGCGCATGAAACAGTTGTTAAAAATCTGAGATGTATGTCTGTGAAAACTAATATAAGCAAGGTTTAATTAAAGCTGTGAAATAATTATTGATATATCAAACAGTACATATTTAGAATGTTTTTGTCCTATGAATTCATTGCCTTTGATCAGTTTTTACTTGCGACATTTGGATTCAAAGGTCAACAAGGATGAGATAATCAGTAGTTTATGTAAATTCATTAACTTCTTTTTATAGGTCTATACTTCATTAAGACTGACTGCGATACACCGACGCATTTATTCTATGCCTATTATCTTAATAAGAGAATTGGACGACATAATTTTGTGACCTCAAAGTGTTACTTGTATCGCTGTAGCATTGAGTGCGGGAGGGAAGCCGTCTGAAAATCCCGTGGTATGAAAGCAAAATTACCATGCCACAGAATCCATCTATCACTGCCATGCTTGCAAGTAAGCTAAGTTATTGTAGTTCCCGCGCATATTCTTTATATTCCCTTCGTTCCACAGACCCCCACCCTTCGACCCGTCCACCGCAAGCGGTGCTGGGAGCTTTACAAATACACACACTTACACACACATACACACCCATAAGTAATGATGGCCTGCAATAATAAGTAGGAGAGACTCCTCTACGTCTTGGAAATTCTTTCTTTAACATAGATCTCGTGGTCGTCCTCTGTGAGGGCATAATCAACTTTCACACAGAGCCAATCGATTCTGCTTCTTTAAGAAATATAGAGACAGCATCGAGAAAGGGATGGTTCAGAAATCCATAAATCAGGGACAAGGAACAAAAAGAAAGGTTATGGAGAAGGAAAGAAGAACAGGAAAGAAGAAATAAAAAAGAAGGTTAGAAAAGAAAAAAGAAAAGAAGAAAGAAGTTTAGAAAGACAGAGAAAAGTTAAGAAAAGTAAAGAAGGGAGAAAGAAATAAAGAAACAAGACAGAACGAAACAAAGGAAAGCAAAAAGACAGAGAGACAAACAATTATAGCTGAAAACCAAAGCCTTAAAGAAAGAAAACACAATAAATAATTGAATTAATCAAAGTAGAGAGAGGAAGTAAACATGGAAATAACGAAATAGAAGAAGAAATAAATAAATAGACCTGGAGAAGAGAAAAAAATCAAAACGTGAAGAGGAGGAAAAAATATAAATAAATAAATAAATGAATATATATATATATATATATATATATATATATATATATGCCTATGAATATATGACTGAGTAATTCACTGAACAACAAGAATTTTGCTCCGACTTAAACCAATGTGTACCTTATGGTTTGGTAGGCGCTGAATCCGAAAATGCACCTCTTTTCTTCGTATCACGTTAGGGTTTTAAGATATACTATGATTTCACTTTTTGATAAACGCTCCCCAAGGAAACATCTACTTCGGGTTGGGGATTGTAAACCGAAACAAAAGCTAATGCATTTTATAAGTTTATGACATATTTGCGGTTTCTTATGGTTGTTGGCATGTTCTTTTGTACTTGTAATAAATAAATAGATATTGTTCCCGTCTATCTGTAAATATCATAACAGTTAAAAGTAAGATCTACGAAATGAACAAACAAGGGTGTGGTTTTCAGTATTTAAAAGAAAAGTTTATCAGTTTGAGTGAAGGCAAATTAAAAGAGGATATTTCCATTGGTCTACAAATTCACTCCTTTTTTTAGAAAAAACTTTCTGTTACAGAAAAAATGGCATGACGCGTTTTCAAAGAAATTTGCTCAAATTTCCTTGGAAATTCTACAGTCGACAACTACATAGAACTTGTTGTGGAAACCATGTTAAGTGCATATGAAAAAATAGGGTATAATATATCTCTCAAAATACTCGTTTTATATTCTCATTTGGATTTATTTCTTCTTACCCTTCGGAGCGGTAAGCGATGAGCATGGTGAAAGATTTCATCAAGAAATATCTGAAATGGAAAGGTGATATAAAGGAAGATCATATCCAGCATGCTTGCAGACTATTGTTGGTCCTTGTAAAAGACAGTCCCAGGTCTAGTTATAAACAGAAGTCATCCAGAAAATTCTCTTAAATGGTAAATTCAAATTCCGAGATTTTCCTCATTATACGTACGAAATCTTTCATTGTTTCTGTGTTTTAAACTATGTAACATAATTTTTGTAACCAGTATACATATTTCAAGTATTATGAGGCATTTTGAATTCCTACTGTGTTGTAATTTTGTCAGTATCAGTGAAAAATAAAAAAATAAGTTTTTATAAAAAAAAGTCAATTCACTTTGCCCGGAAAATGGTACCCGATGGAGCAATTTGGATTTCAAATTCAGGTTTAGAGCACACATATTAGTAATATTCATCTATTTTTATTTCGAAGCAAGACAAGAAGTAAAAACTTGTTCTTATATAATTAATCAATTCTCTGATCAAATATGCGAATAAATACAAGGAAAAGTGTAAACGGACGATGAGTTAATTCATATTATATTGGTTGACTGCATTGATTGACTGATTGATTGATTGATTGATTGATTGTAGTAGCAAGTGTGTGTGTGTGTGTGTGTATGGGTATACAATATTTAACAACTTCATAAGAGAACTCAAAGCTCTTGAACTGGCTTGAATATTGTATCCGCTTAATTCTTCAATGTTATGGTCTCGTCGATTTATTTATTAGATAAGACCAGGCAGGATACAATAATAAAGCTTCGTCAACAAGTTGCGTTCTTTACGCTGCTTTTCTTTTCTGGACTAAACAAAGAGAGAAAAAAAGAGATAAAATAAAACCCCATCGTCCGTAGTTTCAATCCCTGTACACTTGAGTATACAAGAGTTTTATCTCTGGTCGACGTACTTAAGTCATCTACGTCTTCATGAATGTGGAATCAATACTGAATTCTGAAATGCTGCAGAATGTTGAATGGTACTCTGTATAGCTCAATTGATGAACTGTATATACTGTAAATTGTATAGTAGTCTGTATAGCTCAACTGATGAATTGTTTATGATTTTAAATTGAATTAATCTACTTGATATTAATTGCATAAATTTGTATAGCTTAATGAAAGTATGCTTGTAAATTAAATTATCCTGCTTACTTTGTATTGTACAGGTTGTTTAAAAAATACGGGGCATAATTTCAGGTATGTATTTCCCACATGTAGACAATCAAAATAGTTCATTACAACATGTGTCCGGAAATGCATTATTTCCGAGTTATGGCCTTCACAACATTGAAATTCACAGGAAACATACCTCATGTTTTAGAAGACACTCCACTGATCAATCGTCAACACATTCACTTCTTGCATGATGGCGCTCCTGTACACTTCAGTCGTACGGCTCGCCGGTACTTGGATCGAAGGTTTCCTGATCGATGGATAGGTAGAGGTGGCCCAATTGCTTGGCCTCCACGCTCACCTGATCTGAACCCTCTCGATTTCTACTTGTATGGCCATTTAAAATCATTGGTTTATTCGTCTCCGGTGCCTGATTTGGAATCCCTTCGGAATCGAATTATAGCATGTTCTGAGGACATACGCAATATTCCTGAAGTTTGGGATCGTGTTCGCAGGTCAATGAGACATCGATGTGAGGTCTGTATTCAAGCAGGAGGTGGACATTTTGAACATCTTCTATAATGACAACGACCTGCGGAAAGAAAAACGTTCCGGTGAATTTCAATGTTGTGAAGGCCATAACTCGGAAATGAAGCATTTCCTGACACATGTTGTAATGAACTATTTTGATTGTCTACATGTGGGAAATACATACCTGAAATTATGCCCCGTATTTTTGAAACACCCTGTATATGTTTGTATAGTTTTGGCCGATGAATTGTTTATGCTTTAAATTAAATAGTAATCTGTATAGCTCTGTTGATAAATTGTCTGTGTTTGTAATTTGAAGTAGTTTGCATGATATGTATTTTCAATTTCTGTATATCACAACTAGTTGAATTGTTTATGCCTTAAATTTAATTAACTTCCTTACATATAGCTCAACTTATGAATGTTCGTTTCCGTTTGTAAATTTAATAATCTGATCGGCTATGTATTGTATACTTTTAGTAGAGCCATCGATGTAGCTCAGTCGGCAGACTCGCTGATCTGCTGATCCGGAGCTGTGTTCGGGTTTGGGTTGGATCCCCCTTTGGTCTTTGGTTTCTTCCGAGGTTTTCCACAGCCGTGGGACTGAAGCCGGATTGTCTATGGTGAGTCCTCGGCATCAACTCCTTTGATTTGATTACCCCCCTTTGATTTGATTACCTGGTTCGGTTTTTCCGAGGTTTTCCCCAACCAAAAGTCAAATGCCGGGTAATATTTTGGCGAATCCTCGGACCTCACCTCATCTCACTACATCTCGCCAAAATATTGTAAAAAATTGCACAATATTGTAAAAATTGTAGAAAATTACTAAATTGTAAAACTGTAAAATTTGTAAAAATTGTAATTGTAATATTGTAAAATTTTGACTTGTTCCACATCTTAAAGCTTCATTGCTCATGTAAGATCTATGGAATAAAATAAGTGAGTGAATGAATGAATGAATGAATGAATGAATGAATGAATGAATGAATGAATGAATGAATGAATGAATGAATGAATGAATGAATGAATGAATGAATGAATGAATGAATGAATGAATGAAATTACCTTCCAATATGGTTTGTGTGTCTGTAAAAATATGTAAATTTTAGTCAAAATCGAATGAATTAAAATTGACATGATTTATACAGAACGGACGGAAGGACAAACGAATGAAAATCAGAAAGTGTTTCATTTATTACTTTAAATAGTCCTGAAAGCTAACTTCTAAAATTGCTCATTGCTTCAAAGAAATTACTTTCTTAAATAACCCTTGCAAAACCACCAACGCCGTTAATATACGGCAACTTGGCTGGCATCCGTGCATGTCTCGTAGTCTATATTCCGCCCACAGACACGCCTTACTTTCATCATAACATACCGAGAAAAATGAAGGCTCACGAAACTCAAAATAAACACATATATACACGACAAGACTGAGGAGTAATTACGGCCTACTTAATTTACACGGAGAACATACTACAAATACACATTGTTGATGTAGATTACATCTCTGCTGACTTCAACGGCCTCTTATTAAAAGAAATCGGTTTGATTTCCGACAGATTCTTTCATATTTGTGAGTAATACTAGAGATATACCAAACGTTATGTGAACATAAATACAGTGTACAGTGAATATTATTAAAACGTAAAACTCCCAGCTCTTACTAATGGCTAATCTAAAATTTCCTGCAGATTTACACATTTTCTTATGAGAAAAGTTTTCAATAGCAGACATTCTCAATAACGCTTGCTAAAAACTAAATGTGCATGCAAAAGTTTTAATATTTTCCCACAGCCGACACAATCCAACACGCAATCTTCTCTGGTTTATAATATTCTTTAGATCTACTCGTATTTCTCCTGTTATATTGTACAACTATGATTATTTATAAATGTTCGTAGCCACATAAATTCGAACAGACTCACAAAGGTACACAACAATCTCAATTTTTCAAAGCACAGAATGCGTGGTTTTTACTTCGTCCACATTAATGTTAAAATTGCCAATACACTCCTAGAGTTTACAAATTGATTTTTAATTAAATTAATTAAAATAAACATTAAAATTTACAAGCTATATCACTAAAATTCATATTGGAAAGACATTTCAAAACAGAACAAACAATCATATTACTTGAAGCACAGAGTAAAAATAGGAAAGTAAAATTTTGTAATCTCATATGACTCATGCATTGTAGAATATATCAAAGTATCAATTTCCAATTATTTTCCCATTGAGGAACTGTTCTCAATATCGGAAAAATTCTGCTTTCAGAAAATGTCCACTTTAAGCAGCTTCCTATTTAGATAGATAGATAAGTGCATTTATTGATGCATGATAAATTATACAAACTCATGTACACAAGATCCTTCGCACGAGCCCGTACGGCCATTCGTGCTGTAACTATGCACAGTTTGAATCTTCAAAGAAAACAAAAATAATACTACTAATAATAAAATAGTAAACCAACAGTTATTATCATTACTACCGTTATCATTAATTATGACAATTGCAACTAATCTAACTTCAAACCAAATTTCACAAAAATAATAAAAATAAAATAAATGTAAGATATGAAAAGAGAGAGAAAAAAGACAGTGAAACATATATATATATATATATATATATAAACAATTCAATTCCTTATTGAGACTGCACGAAATAATCCAACTAATAAATATAAAGGTAATACATAAAAAACATACACACGCGATAAAATACAAATAGAAAAAAAGACACAATAAATACAAAAATAACATTATCCACTAATTACTTCATCATTCCAACACTAATTAATAACTCTTTCCCTTATTTTCTCGGCTCCCTCCCCCTCGGCCAGTTCCACCCTCAACTGTCGAACTTTTGCCATAAATTTTCTCACACTGTCACAAAATTTACCGTTATTTAACATATTATATGTTGCCAAGTGCCCCCTTCTAGATGTAATGAAGGACTCTGGCAGGAATCGTTTCCTCAGAGCTTCTGTGGCTTCACACTCCGATAAAATGTGGTGTGATGTCTCGCCTTTACCGCAAAGATTACATATTCTCGCCCCCTCTTCGTTGATGGTTTTAAGTGCCCTCCAGGCTCCTAGACGAAACCAGATTAAACCCAGTCTACCTTCTTTGCTACCTCCATAGAGATACAGTTCGGCCCCCCAATTTGTTTTGATCATCGATTGGATCTCCACAGCAACCTTATCCCTACATTCCCCTTCTGTTATTTGCCTGTCTATATCCTTCAGGCGTTTCTTGACTTTCCGCCAGACATTTCGGTTGTTCCTGCAATCTTCTCCGATTATAAATCCCATGCCTATTTCCTCCAACCCTCTGCGTAATCTACCTGCTCAGGTTACTTGGTCTCTCCTCTCGAGTTGCTCCCTATGAATTTAATGAGCATGACATTTTATCTTCTCTCAAACATACATATTTTAACCACACATTCCTAGTAATAATTCTATCCTCGAATACTCTATTAAGTTAGTCCGTAGAATAGTGATCTGTATGTGCTTTCGTAGAAGACTGTTTGAAGAAGACAAAAGCAAGTACTCTCTTCGTAAACTCATTAAAAGAGTGTGGAAAATAATTTCCACATACCTCTCGGCATTAATAATTGGCGGACTATGCTTTCACAACTAATAGCTTACTATACTCAAATTTTCATATCATAGAGGAGCTCTTCATGAAAGAGATTGGATTTCTCGGAGCTTCAATATGTTGTTGTTTTTAGATATTTACATAACAATGGACATGATACCAAGTCTCGCTCGAAAATAGAAGGAAATTAGCTTAAATTTCACAGCCATACATTCTATTTAAGTTCAGTGACGAGATTCACTTCCTTTTACAGGATCGCCATGTCGTACTTCTTGCACCACTATAAAATTGTGAGGATTAACTTCAGTAGCTTCGTAGCTACAATGACGCGACTTTAGAGGGAATTTTCCATGCGATGTCCAATGCCGTCCAGATTCTCACCGGTACGCACAAATAGTCAACTTCTAATTTCCTTATATGTAATACACCCTGTCTCAAGGAATTTAATCCCAAGGTTTTGGATAATTTTACGACTTGAAACATTAGCACCAGGGAATCTGACATCGTCGTCGAACTACACGGGCCAAATTTGTTAACACAACAATTAGTGTGCATAAGTACTTGTTATGCAGTGTTGTAGGCTGTGTACTGTTTTATATAAAATTTTATAACGATCTCACGAATGCAACTGTGTCGACTTCACAAAAACTCAACACGACTCACGTGAGGTGACCATCGGAGCCAGCGATAATAAGTTCTCTGCATAACCAGAGCCTACGAACGACTTGACCGAAAGCCAGATTGACGCGTTACGGTTTCTCTACAATCTATCCATCCAGTATACTTATTATCATTCAAGTTCGAATACCACGAATAGACATTTCTTTAATTTATTTGAATCACAAACTCGAACAAGTCCCCGTGAATTAAACAATAAATTATGGGTAGGCCTATACTTCTGAGTTAGTGTTATATATTGCTACAAAGTAAAGTAAAAAAATACAGACATTCTTCTTTATACATAAAGAATGTGAACGAGGAGATAATCTAAAGAATGCCTGACATTATAAAGTGATATCAGGACCTGTTAGAATCAGGATTATAGAAAGATAGTGCTGGGGCACATGGAGTCCTAGATGTTGTTACGGAGACGAAAGGTGAATAATACATGTAGTCAATATAGTAAACAGCTAATATGAGCACGACATATTATCAGAAGTCGAGGAAGATATTTAGATGTACTTAAGCACTTACCTTGCTGCTGTCAGAAGTTATAAGGCCATCAGTGGAATCTTGAATTTGTCCTAGAAACAGAAATTATCAAGATAAATAAATGTGTCTACACAACAAATAAAGTTTGAAGAATAATATGATTTGGTTTTCATATACCTACTTCGAGTAGATTTATTTCTGTTATGCTAAAGTTTCATAAAAAGTTTTTCAACACAAGACTGGTTTATGTGAATTTTCGATTTAAAATGATAATAAATGAACGAAGGAAATGCTAACGCTTTCTTTTATTACACAGCGAGACCATGAATTAAATATTTATGTATGTTAAATATCTTGTGAATATTGCATAACAAAAAATGCATTTCATATGTTCACGGATCGATCGATGAATCAGTCAGTCAGTCAGTCAGTCAGTCAGTCAGTCAGTCAGTCAGTCAGTCAGTCAGTCAGTCAGTCAGTCAGTCAGTCAGTCAGTCAGTCAGTCAGTCAGTCAGTCAGTCAGTCAGTCAAATGAAGAAATAAGTGAAATAAATCAGGAAATCAGATATCCCGCCACCTAATCAATCAGTCATTAAATAAATTCCTCCCCTCGCGTATGTGGTACTTAAGAGGTTAGTCCAATTTCGGCTTTCCCCTTCAAAATTTTCTATAGCTCCTTCAGTGGAGCAGCGTAACCCGGAGTGAGACAAGTGGCCAACAGGCTTGGAGCTCACATATTCAGTTTCTTTCAGCCCCGAACCCTTTGCGAGGACGCGTTTTGCGTACCTTTTAAATTTCTCCTCCCACTTCTATCATCAATTCAATTTAATTTAATTCAAATTCATTAAATAAATAAACAAATAAATAAATAGATAAACAAATAACTAAATAAATAAAAAATAAATAAATAAACAAAGTGAATAAGTAAATGAATGAATGAACGAATGAATGAATGAACGAATAAGTAAATAAATAAATAATAAATAAATAAACAAATAATAAAAATAAATAAATAACCAATTAATCACTCAATAAATCAATCGATGTAATGAATAAACGAATTAATAAAAAAAATTAAACAAGACATTGAATTAGACAGTCCACCAGTCGATCAATTAATCATTCGGGAAATCAGACAGTTCGCCAATGAATGAATGAATGAATGAATGAATGAATGAATCAATCAATCAATCAATCAATCAATCAACCAATAGTGTAGTAATAAAATTCGTCAGCCAATCAATCAGTCAATACGTTTATTAATTAATCAATCAATCAAGCTAATAATCAATCAGTAATCAACTAGTCCAATTATGAATGAAATAGTAACCTGGTACATACGCGAAATAGACAAAATTATTTTCGTTACGCCAATATTTTTCTTTTACCGAGGAACAAGAAAGGAATTTGCGTTTATACTCGTAGAAAAAGAAGAGAATAATGCGTAACTAGCGTATTGGTTCCCAATCATGCGCACGTCTTTATATTACTGGAAAGATATTGCGCTTAAGAAAGTAGTAAATGCGGAAGATTTTCTCGACGATATATTGGCAACAAAGTTTTGAAGTCTTGTAAAGCAATGTACTGTATAATTACACCACAGACTCAGAACTTACTTTCCTAACCAGGCTGTGATATAAGTTATACTGTCACATTTTAATAATCATAATAATAAGCCAGCTTTAATATTATAGGTTGTAAGCTGTGACGTATGGAACATTATTATGTACGACGGAGCGAATCGGCGTGAAATTTCGCATCGGATGTGCATGTGAGGTAGTCCATCACCTCGCGGCTCACTGTTGCCCAAATTTATTACACGCCTTAACTAATCGCAACATGGAGTCCTGCTTCCTGCGCCCAGGGCCCGTACATGTTCCCTCTTATCTGATAATATCACACAGCTTCCTGTAGATTCTGTTTATTGCACAGGTTTATGTGAGGAATCTTTACACGTTTTCGTAAGTTTACAGGGCGTCTCAATAACGAGCACATACGTTTTCTGTTTGATAGGCATCGAACGGCTATTTTAAAAGACAGCGAGATTGTATGGAACATGTAGCGCATTATTTTTGGAGTGACCCTTGTAAAAGGTACCTCTGACTGAGGTCCTGACTACCTAATAGCCTACATCTAATTATGAGGTAGTAAGCTTACATCTCACATGAAGATATGTGTCAGAGGAAGAACAATAATTGCTCAACAATTATTGTTGCGTACGTCTCAAATCTGATTAGAGAACTATGGACTTCTACGACATAGAAATACAAAAGTTGATCTCACGATATGAAAAATGTCTCAATTCCAATGGAGGATAAGTTGACAAATAGCGCAACAATTGCTGTATCTGCTTCAATAAATTTTTCCATGAAATTGTGTTTTTTTTTGTAAATGGCTCAAGACAAAATCACTCCCTTTTTTATCTGCCATAATGTCATTGAAAATACTCGATTCCACGCTCACTCGACTGCAAGCTGTGATCGAGATGTGAGGAAGATGGACTAAATATTGAATCGTGACTTCCTGTTTTGTTTTTTTTTTTAATTTAATTGTTTGAATTTTCTAAGGCAGACGCCAGTATGTTTGTTTTGCTTATGTCACGAAATATATTTTTGTCGAGAATGAAATCTTTCTTTCTTTCCATTTGCAGCCATAATGTCATTGAAAATACTAATAGATTCCTCGCTCATTCGACTGCAAGATGTGGTCGAGATGAGAGGAAGATGGACTAAATATTGAATCGTGGCTTTTTTTAATTTATTGTTTGAATTTTCTAAGGCAGACGCCAGTATGTTTGTTTTCCTTATGCCACGAAATATATTTTTGTCGAGAATGATATCGTTCTTTCTTTCCATTTGCAGCCATAATGTCATTGAATATACTAGTCGATTCCACGCTCTCTCGACTGCAAGATGTGATCGAGATGGGAGGAAGATGGACTAAATATTGAATCATGGCTTTTTGTTTTGTTTTTTTTTTTAACTTTTAATTATTTGAATTTTGTAAGACAGACCCAGTATGTGTGTTTTGTTTATGCCACGGAATATAATTTTGTCGAGAATGAAATCTTTCTTTCTTTCCATTTGCAGCCACAATGTCATAAATAATTATAAAGTCATAGCATAATACATTCATGATTCTGATGTTAATTACTAAAACACCAGTCATAAAAGAGACAGGAGCAATTATATTTCTCTCTCTCTCTCTCTCTCTTAAAACAAAAAAATCATAGAAAGCACTAGGTTGTGCTCGAACGCACGACCTTACGAATACCAGCCCGAAACGCTACCATTATGTATTACTAGTCTAAGGCCACTGACGAAATGGAGTGAATCTGCCAGTTTTGATGTGAGGAAGCGAATTAGGCATGCTAGGTTTGAATTTTTGGGAAACTCATTTAGGGGATTAAATTAAATGAACCATTGTTGTATATCAGCAAATTTTATTTTAAAACAGGTTTAAGAATATTGATGAAATGGCATGAATCTACAGCTTCTGGGTGCGCTAGGTCTTGAATTTTGGGAAAATTGTTTTCGGGGTTAAATAACCGGAATGATTTCTACGAACTAATAATCTACCAATAATAAAATAAATATAAGAGACATATTTACAACTAGAACAAAACAGCAATTTACGAAGTAGTAATACTTGAATAAACCTATGGTTAAATCCTCGACCGTGCAACACGCGCCGCTATTTTGAATTGTTTATTAAACTCAACTATGAAGAAAGAAAGCAGTTGCAATTACCCCATGGAGGACAACACCGCAACTGAATAGCTATAGAACATAAGGTTCTCTGATTCATCTTAATCTTGATTATTTTCACATACTATTCCAATCTGAGATTAAGGGTGTTTGAAAATAATATTCTTAGGAAAATATTTGGAGCTAAGAGGGATGAAGATACAGGAGACTGGAGAAAGTTACACAACACAGAACTTCACTCATTGTATTCTTCATCTGACATAATTAGGAACATTACATCCAGACGTTTGAGACGGCCAAGACATGTAGCACGTATGGGCGAATTCAGAAATGCATATAGAGTGTTAGTTGGGAGGCCGGAGAGAAAAAGACCTTTGGGGAGGCCGAGACGTAGATGGGAAGATAATATTAAAATGTATTTGAGGTAGGTGGGATATGATGATAGAGACTGGATTAATCTTGCACAGGATAGGGACCGATGGCAGGCTTTTGTGAGGGCGGCAATGAACCTGCGAGTTCCGTAAAAGCCATTTGTAAGGAAGTAACTATTTCAATCTTTGGAAATAACACTCAAAATATAACATTTTTTATACCTCCCGCCTACCATTGCCGGCCGATTGTCGGTGTTCCATATACCAAGAAGTAATAAAAAGAGAAGAAAAATAAAAAGGGCTTAAGTGGAAAGTAGTAGAAATATGACGGGAAGAAGTAGGCCTAATGGAAGGGATAATTACATTAGGGTTAGAAAAATATTAGAAGGATTAGAAGAAGGACAAAGAAAAGGAAGAGAACAAGAAACGGAAGTGTAATAGATGATAAAATGAAATAGGTCTATCATAAGTAATCCGGACACATTTAAATACTTAATTGAATTAATTTTAAGATCTGCATGTCTGGGTATTAGGGGCACACAACAAATACCACAAAATGTAATATAATCATGTCTAGAAGAGGCATTAAATTTGCAGTACCATGGCCACATCTTTCCCTTAAAGTTTATGATAGGTAAGGGTCAAAATGACCTCAAAATGCTAAACTTGTTGCTTCTTACTAGCTTCGAAGGTTCTGCCAGCGTCATTAAGCTCATGGAAGCACATCCTCCTACAGAGAGCAGCACCTGACGGGCTTGTTCTTAATTATATCTCACAGCTTGGCTCCGAAATTCAAATTAACACTCAAGTATAGGTTCCTGTACCGTGGAACGAAATTGTGTTGGTTTTACAATTTCTTACACCGCACCCACTTTTCCATTACTCTCAAGGTGAGAGACACAGCACAAGACGGGCCTTGATATCATCTAATTTGAATATTGACAAGGTGTTGCAAACAGAATAATGAAGTAAGACTTGATTCAATTATCAGCGTGTACCAAATCACTTTATAGTTAAATGAGGTAAGTACGTATCTAGGAAAAATATCCACATACAAATTATTTCATTATTAGCTTATACAGGCCTCGCATCACGAGAAGCCTTTCTGTGTATTAACATAGTCTAGTATACAGAGTGATTCATTATTACGTGTAAATACTTTGTGTGTGTGTATTGTAGAGGTGAAACTAAGACTAAAACGTTCTATACAACTTTTTCTCAAAACCTTTAATTCCAGAGTTCCAGTAGATGGCACACACGTCATAGTAACTGCATAGGCATTACTGTTCTCCCACACATTTGGTGTGGTATTGTGGGGAATCAGTTACTCGGGCCTCGGTTGACTGGGGAAATCTACCGCGCATTCTTGGAATGCGAATTGCATGGTCTGCTACATGATATCCCTTTTCCAACGCGAGTGAACTTATGGTTTATGCACGATGGTGCTCCTGCGCATTACTGCCGCAACGTAAGGGCGTATCTCAATGCTGCGTATCGAGGTCAATGGATAGGCCGCCAACTCCTTGGCCAGCCAGATCACCAGACATGAACCCTCTGGACTTCAAGTTGAGGGACAGTACTTTGAACATGCATTACACTAAGAATTGTGCAAATGTGTAAAGTCTAGAAGAAATTGCTTTACATTCTTTACTGTGTTTGGTTTCAGTTCAAAAAACGTGCATAATTGGACTGCCGAGGATATGGGTTTAGTGACTTTGGTTATTTTTGTATTGAAGTCCAAATGCACTGTACGAAAGTAATAATTAGTTTACATTTGGTGTGTTATCCTTTCTTTGTTTGGGAGCGCAAGTTCCACGAAAAATGGCGTTAACTCTGGAATTAAAGGTTTTAAGGAAAAGTTGTATAGAACGTTTTAGTCTTAGTTTCATCTCTACATTACACACACAAAGTATTTACACGTAATAATGACTCACCCTGTATACAGTCATGAAGCTCAATACGTAGTACATATGCATCCATAGATAGTTGCTAACCACTAGGATCGATAATATCGCATCATTACAGATAATGCGAAATAGTACCGGCACAGGCTAGTGTTCCTAGCTTCCTCACAACTCAAGCTTCGTGACTGAATATACTAGACTGTGGTATTAAGCAGTAGGGGAAAAAGCTTACTCCGCGTGATCCTAATTAAAGGGAGAATCATACAAAAATACATAATGGGAATTTTTATTTGCACTTTCTTGATAGATTTCGAGTATTCGAGTAAGAAGAATTGTGACTTGGTCTAATCTTCTGCATAAAGCAATTCTGCATTATAAAAATTGTCCAACAATGGGCAATGAGATCAAGATTGAATGATTTGATGACGTATAAGAACTTCTTATTTATGTACGAGGGTGATTAAAAGAAACTAAGGCAACAAGAGCTCTCACGGGTGACATAGTCTCCCTCTTAGTCGAATTTTCCTCCAGTGTCGCAGCAGCAGACCACAGATTTATCACCCAGCTATTAGATCAGACCATCTCAATAGCAGTTGGCAGATGGCTGCGCGCACGGAAACATGGTGAAACGTGGAAGTGCGGAATGTTGTCCAGTTTTACTTCTGAAGGACACCAATCAACAGAAATTCATCGTCAACTTGTCGAGGCGTACGACGTTTCCGGTGAAATGTACTGGACCATCCTCCCTACAGCCCCAATATGGTACCCAGTGATTTTAACCACTTCGGACCGTTGAAGAAGCACCTGATGGTAAGCGACCCAACACCGATACGGTTGTTCAGCAAGCGTACCGGTGCTGTACTGTGTATAAATATATCAGCGTATGATATAAAGTTTGTCCATTAGAGGTCTTATAATCTTAATTTTTGAAGCACCCTCGTTTGTATTGTACAGCGAACACGAATGGATTTAGCACAAGGATGCTCTTGAAATTTTAAACTTCAACATTCTAGCAGTGGACATAATATGAATTTTATTTATTTTTTTGGTTCGTTTAATTAATTTCCGTATTTATTGATAGTTATATAGTTCAATTATATTTATTTATTTATTTATTTATTTAATCACAATGGTCTCAGCCGAAGAATATCGGTGACCAAAGGGATCTTAAAATACAGAAAACTAGTTACAAATTAAGTCATTAAAAAAATTAAACAAATAACATAGAAACAAATAATAAGAGTTTGCACCAAATAATTTTCATTGGGATTATAAAGCCTGAAAAAAGAGAAATATTAATAATTAAATTATTGTTAGATTGGTTGAAATATAAATGATGGTGAAGAAGCTTCGAAGAAGATTTTTTAGAAATGTTCATGATAGTTGAGAAATTCCTCCTCTACAAATCAAAGGTTTTGGCACTTATTTGTTAAAAAAAATTACAGCAATATTTTACTAGGAAACAGCTTATCTTTACAAACAACAATTTTTTATTTACGACACTATTTTACTGGCAGTGCGATATATATATATATATATATATATATTATATACAATGTAAGAATGCTTAAATGAAGTGAAATAGTATTATAAACAAATATATTATTACAGGAAAGTTATAGACCGACAGGCCTTAATAACATAATCTAATCAAACTACAGGCTTGTCCACAAGAAACCGGGAACGGAAACGACAGAACGGAAATATTGTTAAAACACATGTACCTAAATGTGAGCATTCACAATTAAATACATTTATTTTAACATTATTTCCGTTCTCGTTCTCGTTGTCGTTACCGTTCCTGATTTATTGTGAACCAGCCTTTAGCCGAAACAATTTTTCCGTACAACTGAAATGAAACTAGGATATTATGAAGAAATAGCAGTGCTTCCTAAGTGATATTGTGAAGGCAGGCAGGCAGGCAGGCAGGCAGGCAGGCAGATAGACGGAGGACGGATGGACGGACAGACAGACAGACAGACAGAGAGACAGACAGACAGACAGAGAGACAGACAGACTGTCCATTCGTCCGTCTGTAGGACACATAGACAGAAAAATAGTTTGAACAAATGTAACTTTTCGTTCTGCAAAGAAATTTTACAATGTTACATTTGTTTGGATGAAATTTCTGCACATTAAAAGGATAAAATTGAAATTCTTTCAATAATCTATCGTAATACAATGCTCTCTTAAATAGACTGAGCATATTGGAAATTAAATCTATAATTTTCCCAAAACACGCTATGAAATGTTTCATTTAAAACAATTTTTATGACGAAAAGAAAGCAAAAATGAGTAAAATTGAATTAAACTTTTTTTTTTAAATATCTCAAAGAATAACCCCCTGAAATTAATGCCATTACATACGGTTCACTCTGCAAATGGATCGTCTGCGGAGTCTAAGTAGAAGGCGGAAAACAGGGAAGATTGGGGAATGCTGGGTTTGCAGTGAAAGACATGCACTTGGGCAGAAAACAATGAATGAATAAATGAATGCATAACGTTTAGTTCTATGACATTCCAAGTAGACATCACATCGAATTTACAGACTACTTAAAATATTGGTACTGCGTTTGACTGCAAGGTTAGGAAAAGATCTCAATTCCAGTTTTACAGCATGATGACGGCTCTTAGCTTGCTCTATGGCAATGAAACTGGAACGACTAACAAACACAATAAATCTGGTTTGAAAAAACGATATATAAACTGTGTCGAATGATTCTGTAGTAATTTTAGATTTCGTTGTAAAATTATAAGAAACGAGGTGAAGGTTACAAAGATTCAAGTTACAGGAAATGATAAACTAGTTGTGTTAGCAACTTTGATTGGAAAATAATGTAAGAGTGAACTACTCTAAAAAGCGATGGAATGGATGAATCCGAGTTAGACTATACTTTTTAAGCTTGTACTGTTATGACGATTATAGTTACAGACTTATACGCCTATATTATGGCTGTTACGGTCTATAGACGTTTTTATGTGGCTAAATAATCAAACGCGGTATAATGTGAAAGAGATAATATGTTTACAAAGTGTTTCCTAATTATAACTTTTTTGGATATCCTTGTATACGCTACTTTCCTTAAGGCAGTGCATCGGTGAAAATCCTAAAATTTGTATTTATTAACCTATGAACTTCAAATTTTTACTAAATCATGGAAATGCAGTGTTAATACAACACACCAAATTGCATTATTTCTGAGATATTGATGTTTAATTAAAATTTTAATCGCTAAATTTATATTTAATCAATATGCACCATGCGATGAACGGTTTCAAATGCCTATCTATAAATTTAATAAATGTCTCACAAGACCAATATAAACAAACTGATTTGAGGTTTTAAGAAACTGTTGTTATGTTATGTTTTCATTTAACGAGGCTCGCAACTGCAGAGGTTATATCAGCGTCGCCGGATGTGCCGGAATTTTGTCCCGCAGGAGTTCTTTTACATGCCAGTAAATCTACGGACATGAGCCTATCGCATTTAAGCACACTTAAATGCCATCGACCTGGCCCGGGATCGAACCCGCAACCTTGGGCATAGAAGGCCAGCGCTATACCAACTCGCCAACCAGGTCGACAAGAAAGAAACTGTTGTTACTTATCTATTATTTTTTTAGATAGTGATATGATTTTTCTATTTGTATTTTATATTATCTGCCAATTATTTTTTTAAATCATATGATCATTATTAGCATTATGAAAAAAGCCCAAATCAGATTTTTAGTTCAGTATTTATATACAATTCCTGAAAATTTAAAGACAATTGCATAAAAACTGTATCGCGTAATGGATATTGAATGTAACAAAATGCTGAAAAAAGTATTAGAGAAAAATGAACTTTAAAATTCAAATGTGAAAAACTGTACATTACCATCATCCTGTTGCCCTAGAACTTTCCAGAGGAGAGAGCCATATTGAAATAGAAAGTTTATTCTTAATAAAATACTGAAAAAAAAAAAATGTGTTTTTCCATTTTTGACCAAAATTTTACGGATGCATTGCCTTAAAATGTTAAACTGAAATATTAACAAACAATAAAAACTAAAGCAATGTTCCTATTAAGCAATAGTAATAATTAACAGTACTTAATGCTACATACAACAGACTTCTGGATGAAAATATGGTGAAATTTTTATGAACTTACGGGACTATCTATGAAACGACAAATTAAATCAGATCGACTATGGATAAACATGTGTGAAATATGCTGTACTGTGACGGAACGTGGAAAAGGCAATCCGTTGTATTCACAAACTAGAATATCAACCTAGAACAATAATGTATGCACATAAGAATTTTAGAGAGGCTTATTTTCTTTCCAAAAAATTTATAATATATATATTTTTTTAAATTATGAGAAATTTACACCTTAGATATGCGTACAAGGCGTGAGAAAATATTTATAATCTTCATATTATGTTGTAAACCGACGTAATGTATACGCTTCACAGGCTTCCATTGTTTTATAAAAAAAACTTTTTATATGCTTGGTGTTGTTTCATTTTGTAGTTACATGTTTTCACGGTTGATGGCGATACTGTGGTAAGTAATTAACTTTTATAACCTCTGTGCTTGCTGCTGTGCCAGATATTTATTGCCTGTTAATTTATTTCAGATACATCGCCCTGCTGCAGAGTCCTGCCTTGCCGTGCTTTGCGTATTACAATAATGCCCGACGGAGCAGTTAACAACTTTCATACCGTTGAGAGATAACACGATTACACATGTGTTCCCTGCATATCGAAGGATTGGCAGCATTACAAGTATTCTTAATAAAAATTGTGGGATACTGCAATTTCAATTATAAGCGATGAAAATTATGATAAATTTATTATGGATCATAGTGCAGAGAAACGCAGCCAATTAAGCCGCAAAGAAAATCTTTGGAAATGTTATAGATTTAATTCTGGTTCAATGCAATAGTTGCACCTGCTTACAATTTCAGTAAAGGCTGGTTCACAATAAACCGGGAATGAAAACGACAACGAGAACGAGAACGGAAATATTGTTAAAATAAATGTAGTTAAATGTGAGCATTTACAATTAACTATTGTGAACGCTCACATTTGAATACATTTATTTTAACATTATTTCCGTTCTCGTTGTCGTTTTCATTCCCGGTTTATTGTGAACCAGCCTTAACTTGCTTAATTGTGTTTTTAAAGTTTGTTCCTCTCATATTTGTTCAGTTGCGCTTGAGTAACACGGACACATTGCCAGCATCTAAAGACCTGAGAATAACTACGAAGCGAAGAATGGAAGAGGATGGAACAGACTTTGAGCTTAATTCATAAAAAATAAGTGAAGGAGCAGATGAAAGAGTAGGACAATTAAGAAGAGAATGAGGAAGAGAAGAATGGGTAAAAAAGAAGAAGCGGAAGGGCGAGAAAAAGGATATGAATAAGAAAAATAAGAAAGAGAAATTAATTTAAGAAATAAAAGAAGAAGTAATCATAAATGAGAAGAAGGAAAAGATGGAGAAGAACAAAGAGGAAGAAGAGACTGAAAGAGAAGAAGATAAAGGACAGAGAATGAAGAATAATGAGAGAAAACTAGCAGAAGGATTTAAAGATTTGAAGAGAATCGATACAAAGAAGATAAGGAGAAGCAAGATAGGGGTGAAAGAAAGCTAAGGACGACGAATACGAAGAAGACATGGAGGACTAGAAGAGACAAATAAAGAGGGCAGGGAGGAGAATTACGGTAAGTAAGAGGAATAAGAGGAAATAAATACGAGTAAGCTGTAAGATGAAGAAGAAGAGGTAGACGAGTAAGAGCAGGAGAGGAAAGTAAGGACGACTAAGAGCAGGAGGAGGTAAGGACTAGTAGATGAAGGGAAAGGAGGTAAGGACTAGTAGGTGAAGAGGAAAGAGGTAAGGACGAGTAAGAGCAGGAGGAGGTAAGGACTAGTAGGTGAAGGGGAAGGAGGTAAGGACGAGTAAGAGCAGGAGGAGGTAAGGGGCTAGTAGGTGAAGGGAAAGAAGGTAAGGACGAGTAAGAGCAGGAGGAGGTAAGGACTAGTAGGTGAAGGGGAAGGAGGTAAGGACGAGTAAGAGCAGGAGGAGGAGGCAAGGACGAGTAAGAGCAGGAGGAGGTAAGGACTAGTAGGTGAAGGGGAAGGAGGTAAGGACGAGTAAGAGCAGGAGAAGGTAAGGACTAGTAGGTGAAGGGAAAGCAGGTAAGGACGAGTAAGAGCAGGAGGAGGTAAGGACTAGTAGGTGAAGGGAAAGGAGGTAAGGACTAGTAGGTGAAGGGGAAGGAGGTAAGGACGAGTAAGAGCAGGAGGAGGTAAGGACTAGTAGGTAAAGGGAAAGCAGGTAAGGACAAGTAAGAGCAGGAGGTAAGGACTAGTAGGTAAAGGGGAAGGAGGTAAGGACTAGTAGGTGAAGGGGAAGGAGGTAAGGACGAGTAAGAACAGGAGGAGGTAAGGACTAGTAGGTGAAGAGGAAGGAGGTAAGGACGAGTAAGAGCAGGAGGAGGTGAGGACTAGTAGGTGAAGGGGAAGGAGGTAAGGACGAGTAAGAGTAGGAGAAGGAGGTAAGGACTAGTAGGTAAAGGGGAAGGAGGTAAGGACTAGTAGGTGAAGGGGAAGGAGGTAAGGACGAGTAAGAGCAGGAGAAGGAGGTAAGGACGAGTAAGAGCAGGAGAAGGTAAGGACTAGTAAGTGAAGGGGAAGGAAGTAAGGACGAGTAAGAGCAGGAGTAGGGATTAAGGCGAATAAGAACAAAAGAATGAGATAAGGACTAATAGGAAACGGCTGTAAGAACGAGTAGGCCTATAAGAAGGCAAGGACTAGTAGGAGAAACTGAAGGAGATAAGGACGACTAAAAGCAGGAGGAGGTAAATACGAGTAGGAGCATGAGGTAAGAACTAGCAGGAGGAGGCAAGGACGAGTAAGAGCAAAAGAAGAAGGTAAGAACTAATAGGAAACGGAGGTAAGGACGAGTAGAAGCAGGAGGAGGTAAAGACTAGTAGGAGCATGAGGTAAGTACTAGCAGGAGGAGGCAAGAACGAGTAAGAGCAGGAGAATAAGGTAAAGACTAGTATGAGAAGAGGTAAGGATTAGTAGGAGATAAGAACTAGCATGAGCAGGAGGAGGAGACGAGAACGAATAAGAGCAGAAGAAGAGAAGAAGAAGAAGAAGAAGAAGAAGAAGAAGAAGAAGAAGAAGAAGAAGAAAGGACTAGTAGGAGAGGAGGAAGAAGATAAGGACAAGCAAGAGCAGGAGAAGGAGGCAAGGACGAGTAAGAGTAGAAGGATGTAAGGATTTTACATGGAGGGGAATGAGGTAAGGATGAGTAAGAGGATCAGAATATAAGTACAAGTAAGAGCAGGAGACAAAAGTAACGTCGAATAGGAGTAGGATAATGAGATAAGAAGTAGTAGGGGAAGGTTGAAAGAGCAATTAAAATAAAGATTAAGAGATCAAGGAGGACACAGGGATTACAAGAATTAAAACAAACAAGAGTGCGAGAAAATCATAAGAAATAACAGGAATAGGAGGAGGTAGGTACAATACGAGCACGAAGAGAGGGAAGCGATAATCACGAGTTTAAGGAGGAGAAGGTGGCAAATATGAGTAACAAAGAGAGTAGAGAACGAGAAAAATTCAACGAAAACAAGGTAAAGGAGAACAAAGAGGAAGAACTAACAAAAATTAAGAGGAGAAGGGGATAAGACTGAGTAAAAGGAAGAGGACTAAGGACGAATAAGAGTAGGTAGATTAGGTAAAGATGAGTAAGGAAAGAATAAAGTTGACAAGGACACGGAGGACAAATAGGAGGGAGAATGAGAGGACGCAATATGGGCGACTTAGAGGAGAAAGACATGGATGGAGGATTTGAAAGAGAAAGAAAGGTGGTGATATGTGCGTTTAAGAGGAGGACAAGTGGTGAGAGAAGAAGAATGATAAGAAAACAAAGATAAATATAAAGAGAAGGTCTACGAGGTGCAGTAAAATGAGGACAAAGAGGACGAGAAGTAGAAGAAAGATAACTTGTCTATTTTTTCATTCTAGGTAATATCTATTTTTTTTTCATTGCACATCATAATATCAATCGCGTTCTTGTTCCTCCTTCAATTTATAAAACTTAAAAAATAACAAAATATGCCATTATGTACCAGAATCATGTAAAAATCTCACTCCAATACTTGAGAGCTACATCTTGTAGTTTTGACTAGTAAAATAGGATTTTTAGTAAGGTATCAATAAATTACTTACCTTGGTTTATGCTCATGGCAAAATACTGAAGCAAGACAAGTTTCTGGCTCCACGAACATTAAAGGGGAAAACAATTTCGTTACAAACGACCACTAACTTACATTTACTTTCTGACGTATGTATGAAGAAAGGATTTCGAAATTACATGCACCGGGTACCATAAATAAGGTTCCGTAAATTATAACAAAACACTGATTTATATATTAGCATTTTCCTTTAAGTTTATGATGTGCACTTAATTTATGCAAACCCAGTTTTAATTATAAAGCAATATTAATAAATCCTCAGAGCACATCGGAAGGGTCCTGGTAGCTATGGAAACGGATCTGAATGCAAGAACCGCCATCATTGCGCATCAGTCAACGGATTAATTATTCAATTTATATTCCGTCAATCAAATAATATATGGCTTAATGTGTCAATGTCAAATTAACGCAGAGAATGCTGGGTAATTATGAATACATCGAGAATACCTATCAAATCTGCAAGGTGACTACAAACACCTGCTCTATTTTTATCATTTACAGTCATGTCGAAATTTGAGGGGTGTTGTTATCAACATTTCAAAATCTGAAAGGAATAGTGATTGCAAATCTTAGCATTATTTTAAATTATGAAAGTTGGAAAGAAATGTTGCGAAAAGGATAAGATCATAAAGAAAATATTATTCTTAATCTGTCCACTTTGAACTACAAGGAAAATTCAAAGAGGACGACATAATGAAATGGTCCCCAATACTTATTTTAACATACAGTATTTATATTTCGAACCACAAATAAAACTTTCAGATGGAGAGATGATGATAATGATGATGATAATGATGATAATAATAATAATAATAATAATAATAATAATAATAATGAAATAAAGAAGTTCTGGTAAGCTTATTTCATAAACTACCCAACATTCTTGGACATTGTGAGAAAATAACGTACAATGAAGAAGCTGCAGTGTACAGCAGAACCTCAATTATCCGTGGTAATGAAGGGGGTGGGCTGAACGGTTAATCGAAAAAATCGGATAATCCGTACCATGAAATATTTTAGTAAATTTAATGAACAATATTTACACTTTCGTAATTCTCTTCGTGGTGTTATACTTAACATGCTAGATAATGGATCAGAAGTTCATTAATTTAAGTCTGGTTGTCAATGACGGGTTTTTAAGAGCTAAGAAACTCCTTGTAATGGCTGTCTGTGGAAAGATATGCGTAGTGGAGGTCTCGTGTTGTTGTTTATACACTCAAATCTCTTTCCCCAAACCACTCAAATATTTACACTTTTTTCTTCGATTCTTAGCACAATGAGATTCCTTTTGATATATGGTTTATACCTTACATTTCTAGTTATGGAATATCAAGTACTCCTTTGTCCTTAGGTTATGAACCTTATAAGGTATTTGATACACCCGTAGAAAACATTTCATATAGAAGTTATACAGTAGACATTTCGAACAGTAGATCGTACTGTGTAAGGAAAAAGGCTTGGAATAACATTCTCTAGAATAAAATAATGTGCTAATACAATGTACAGCACTTCATATATTTCTACAGGAGAAAAAAAACGTGAGAAAGACAGACGGTTAATTCACCAATCGGTTAATAGAGTGACGGATAATCGGGATTCTACTGTAGTTGTAAATTATTTCGTGTGAAATATAAAAACGAAATCGTGAATGACGAGAAGAATTTATTGCAATAATTTAGCTATGATAGATTTTAGTCAATTCAACACTACTTTCAAATTATATAAGAATTAATAACATAGGCCTACAGTAATTATTTGACTATAACGACAGAAAATGAAAGGAAAACTGAAATAATGTAAGAAAATCTGTCTGACAGTAAGATATTTTATTCATTGGTAACACTGCACGTATCCGTTACCGAAGAGAAGTAGTTTTTGCTAAATGGTCATCAGGTTACTGATCTAGTTTTGTTCAAAATATTCATTTTCACAGTTTTCTACCCAAGGACAGGTCTTTCACTGCAAACCCAACATTTTCCAATTTCCTGCCTTCATTTTTATCTCCGCATATGATCCTATATCTTAATGACATCTATCATCTGTTGTCTTTTTCTGCCACGAATTCTTTTCCCGTTCACCATTCATTCCAATGGATCCTTCAGTAGGCACTTTCTTCTCAGCAGTGATCTAACTAATTCCTTTTTCTCTTTCTGATCAATTTCAGCATCATTCTTTCTTCATCCACTCTTTCTAACACAGCTTCATTTCTTATTCTGTTTTTCCATTTCATATGCTCCATTCTTCTCCATATCCACATTTCAAATGCTTCTCTTCTAGTCTCTTTCTTAGTTCTTTTTCCAGAGGTCCGCAGAAGATACTCTTTCTTCTATTAAAAGCTTCCTCTGCCATTGCTATCCTCCTTTTGACTTCCTGGCAGCAGCTCATGTTACTGCTTATAGTACACCTCAGTAGGCTACTTGAAGCTGTCCACTTGTTCTACTGCCTCGTTTCGAATTCGGTTATATATGTTACAGTTAATGACTGAAAACGGCTAACGTCGAGTTTATTATGATTATGCTAACATTATCCAAACAGCATGGCTAAAGCCAGAATTAAATGTTCTTTTAAACTCAATGCTGACTTTACCCGGATAATCTTGTCATTATTCAACTTGCACTGGATTATGTTGTTCTAAACGTTAAGATTTATTTTTAATTGTAAATTACAGAAGTTACATCTGAATTACATAATCTGAACTGAATATTTTAAATATATAATAAATTTTTACATGAAAAAAAGTGTGAAAACAGAAACACAATGCATTAAATGTCAAGCTTTTCTAAACTTGTTTTAATAGTACATTATGCAACGAGGCAAGTTTCATACGACTTTTTATGCTCGACCATATTTCTAACTTGAAATTATTCAGATGTATACATTTTATTTGTATCTGACAAGATCGGAAGTGACCGTGTTCTAGGTCGTGAATTGTGAGATGTGCGCAGAAGCGAAAGTATTGATTTTTTCCGAGGAATAATAATGTCATTGACCTTGATGTAATCCCGTTAAACTTGATATAACCTTGATTATTGAATTCGACATTGAAAAACGAGATGACAAATTGAATTTATTTGAATATTATTTTCAATTAACGCTAATTATTATAGTAACAGAACATAACCTTCTGCGACAGTATTGGATTTGCAGCCTCCGTGACTTTTCGCTAATTCTCTTTCGGTTGCATATCCGAGAATAATCGATACTTGCGGTTTTATAACGGTACAAAGCTGACTTGTCATTGGCTGAACACCTGTACTTTAATGAGTAGGTGTACTTTAATTACATGCATTAAAGGACTGCTACCAGGTGTATAATTACTACATTTCGGCATGGTCGAGCATAAATATAAAATGAATTTTACATGAAGAAAAATGTATGAAAATAGAAACAGAATGTATTAATTGTAAAGCTTTTCTAAACTTGTTTTACAATATTATTATCTATTTATTTTACTACTCACATTTCAGTGGCACTTAGTGTTGCACACTACACTTATATGAATAATGAAAGTTAATGTTAAATTTAAAAACAATCATATAAATAACGCAAACACATTATTATTATTATTATTATTATTATTATTATTATTATTATTATTATTATTATTATTATTAATTAAATGTTAAGCGTTTCAAACTTCTTTCAAAATTTTCGTAAATTTTTACATAGCATGAATATAAATTAAGGTCTGAAGTACGTAAAGACGATGTGTTGCTCAAATATAGCGCAAAGATAGTCGTTTACTTAAGTCCCTTACCAAATGTTGGAATTACAAATAGTTGGGAAGACGGTGAGATAAAAAGACATTGAAAGAAAGTATTGCTAGAAATCCTGCCCTTCAGCTGTTTTTTCGCCCCAAATACTAAATAATATGTCCCGCGAAATATAAATAAATTTCATAAGTAACATTTTTCTGTAATCGTTATCTCATTTCTTTTGCAGAAGTACAAATTAAACAGAGAGAAAAATAGGGAGACAACCTACGTGATAAAAAAGAATCTGATTTCTAAACAAAGGGAGGAATAATTTAAAAGTAGAAAGATGTATCAACAAAATGAGAACTGATTCTTATAATAATGTCGATAATCATTCGCGATAATGGCCAATGATATTAAAATGCAGACAAATAATTTCCATTAAGAAACTGAAATCCATAGAATAAAATCCAATTTAAAGATTACTTTCACTGCCTTTATGATTACTAACAAATACTTAGTGATTAATTAAATTATTATTTCTTTTATCTTTTTGCATTTGCTTTGTCCATGTTTTATAAGATATTTGATGTGAGTTTGATTTCTGTCTAGATAACAAATGTTTGTTCTTTTGCCAATGTGACGCCCCGTATTGTTTATAGGTATACTGACTTATGTACGAAAGTTCTATCGTTTATATTTTATATTATGTGGGAAAGTTTAAAATGTATTTGGAGTAGACCCGATATGCCTTCGAAAATTCCAAACAGATAGGCCTAACTGTATCTGAGAGTAACATTTAGGTATAAGGAAGATGGCGATAACGGAATTAATCATACTGTTGGCAAATAAAATGTTGAAACTCAGACATCTCTCTAGATGGAACCTGTAAGCAACTGGTGAAGCAAAGATTTCGAACAAAATTAACCTCAACCGACATTCGAACTGGGACTAATGACTGAAACACACTGCAACCAAAGCTTTACATAGCTCAGAGGACTACAATTTTATTGAAGATTGTGTAGAAGTGAGGTAAATCACTATAATCTGCCCTCAGTTTTAATAACAGGGGGAGATTTTAATGACACGATAGGAGGCTCTGACACGGGCAACCTGACCTGATTCAAATTATACCGGTACAATGCAGTACAGGGTCTTAACATTTCACATATATAACAGTCTGGCATGGAACCTGCTATCTTCCGCGCAAAGCAAACGTTAAATCACAGTTCTACATTTTTGTACTCCACTCTGTGTTCCACCGTCTCACCTCTTACCATTCCACTTCAGTCTACGGATAGTCAATTCAATTGTTCCTCTATTAACTTCTCACGTATAATGTAAATGAAAGTTTCTGTATATTGATAAAGAATAGCATTTATAAAGGTGGTCCTTTGACTTCGCGACTTTCTAATCTTTATACCTGGATCAATGTTTTATAATTTTGTAGGCGTTTTAACTTTCGAACTTACATGCAATATGATGTACTGTGAAACACTAAATAAGAAGTAAAATTATGTTCAAAGGGAGGATGTATATACATATAGGCCTAATATGCAATTATTCCCAGGTTAAATTAATAAATATAGCGAAAGATAATAAAAGTAATATTAACTTTTTGTTATGACATATTAATTACTCGCTTTTCTTCTCGGTTTTATACAAAGGGTACACACGTTCTTTGACGTAAATCCTTATGGTGATGCGCTATTAAAATTTCTAAAATCCACAATTTTTTAGCTAGAGAATTGAAAATTTTACTGAATATTTTTTTATTTATTTATTTATTTAATAATAACATATACATAAAAACGTTACATTAAAATATGCATATCGATATTACAAATCACACATTATAAATTTCAATGTTTCCTGATAGACACTTTAAAAAAATCGAACTTAATTATTTTTGTTTTTATCAGTTTTGTTAGTAAAAATTCTATTTCTAAAAAAATATATATATTTTTAAAGATGTATTTTTTTTCTTAAAGGTAACATTACATATTGCGCGCTGGAGCATTAGTAGCCTAATTCCCTACTCTAATTTGTTCATTTGTAAAGAATATATAAATTCTTCAATGTTCAAACATTTGTAAAATATGCAAATCTAGTCTTTCAGGTGAAGCTCCCTGTAAAGCAGATTTGAATAATTTCAAGGGAAGAATTGTTCCGGGTCCGGGTATCGATCCCGGGACCTCTGGTTGAACGTACCAGCGCTCTCCCAACTGAGCTACCCGGAAACTCCACCCGACACCATCTCAACTTTTCCCTTTATGTCCACACAACACAACTTTATATCCACAATACCCACAACACAATTTTTCCCTTGAAATTACTCAAATCTGCTTTACAGAGAGCTTCACCTGAAAGACTAGATTTGCATAATATATACGTCACTGTGTACGTTAACAGAAAACGACAATTCCAAGTCACACAGAGTTTGTGTGCACTCGATGTGGGTCTCTGGCGTTTCGTCAGCCCACGCGAGTTGTGTGGATATAAAGGGAAAAGTTGAGACGGTGTCGGATGGAGTTCCCGGGTAGCTCAGTTGGGAGAGCGCTAGTACGTTCAACCAGAGGTCCCGGGATCAATACCCGGCCCCGGAACAATTTTTCCCTTGAAATTATTCATTTGTAAAATAGATTATACAGCTATACGCATAATTATTTAGGAATGAACCTATGGTGAATACAACCACTCAAATACTTCACAACAGAGATATTAATGAGTAAGTATATTAAGTTTCATCATTCTAGCTTTAACCAATGAGAAATAAAATGAATACTTGTCATTGAAAACGTAGAATATTTGTTTTCGAGATAATTAAATTCATTCATTCATTCATTCATTCATTCATTCATTCATTCATTCATTCATTCATTCATTCATTCATTCATTCATTCATTCATTCATTCATTCATTCATTCATTCATTTCATTCATTCATTCATTTAATTCATTCATTCATTCATTTATTCATTTATTTATTCATTTTATTTAATCTGACAAGATTAAGACCATAAGACCTTCTCTTCCATCCTACCAGATAGCACATATAAATACAAAAAAGAAATACAAACATCGATGAAAATAATACAAATTAAATTAAAGCCCCATTGAGGGTCAACAGGGTCAAAAAACACTATAGAGCTCTCATCGAGGTAATACAAAAAAAAAAAAAAAAGAAAGAAAAACAGAGATAGCAATGATGATAGTCATAACTGATGATAATAATAATGATGATGATAATAATAATAATAATAATAATAATAATAATAATAATAATAACAACAACACTCTGGAGGAAATTAAACACTGAATAAATATGGGAAATGCCTGTTATTATTCGGTTGAGAAGCTTTTGTCATCTAGTCTGCTGTCAAAAAATCTGAAAGTTAGAACAGTTATATTACTGGTTGTTCTGTATGGCTGTGAAACTTGGACTCTCACTTTGAGAGATGAACAGAGATTAAGGGTGTTTGAGAATAAGGTTCTTAGGAAAATATTTGGGGCTAAGAGGGATGAAGTTACAGGAGAATCTGAGAAAGTTACACAACGCAGAACTGCACGCATTGTATTCTTCACCTGACATAATTAGGAATATTAAATCCAGACGTTTGAGATGGGCAGGGCATGTAGCACGTACGGGCGAATCCAGAAATGCATATAGAGTGTTAGTTGGGAGGCCGGAGGGAAAAAGACCTTTGGGCAGGCCGAGACGTAGATAGGAAGATAATAGTAAAATGAATTTGAGGGAAGTGGGATATGATGGCAGAGACTGGATTAATCTTGCTCAGGATAGGGATTGATGGCGGGCTTATGTGAGGGCGGCAATGAGCCTCCGGGTTCCTTAAAAGCCAGTAAGTAAGTAATAATAACAACAACAATAAATACATTACATATTAATTTTCAATTTTAAAGTTTTGGTTACACATAACTCTTACGTTAACAAAACTTCTACCAATTAAATAAAAGTATAACTTACTTATAATTAAGATATTGTGATAAATATATCGTGAAACAGTACATTTTTAGCGCGAAAATAAAAAAACGCTAAAATTTATAAAAATTCGACAATTTTCAGTAACGCATCGCCTTAAGGAAAGATCACAGGATGTTAGGCTATTTTCCCCTCGCTCTGGGGACAGAAGCAAAGATCCAAATGGCTCTTTCAATGGTAGAAGGAACACATCTTCATGTGGGGCTGATACACATGAAAAATACGCTCGGAATTCTGTGAATGCAATCCACTTAAGGGACACTAACTGTAGAAAAGGTAATTTTATAGATACTTAGGAAAGTTTGAAGATTAATATTTTTCAAAATTAGTTGTTGGTATCTTGAAGACGAAATGGACCAATAAAAGATCTAAATGATTCCGTTACTGAAGATGATTTTCCGTGATCACTTTTTTCGAAATTCTGTGAATGCAACCCACTTAAGGGACACTAACTGTAGAAAAGGTAATTTTATAGATACTTAGGAAAGTTTGAAGTATTAATATTTTTCAAAATTAGTTGTTGGTATCTTGAAGACGAAATGGACCAATAAAAGATCTAAATGATTCCGTTACTGAAGATGATTTTCCGTGATCACTTTTTGCGTAATTATTATTTCATTTAATTTATTTACATATTTACTTACTGTCGTATTCACTAACTTACTGTATTAATACTGATTCAATTGTATAGCCTATATTTATTTGGTACACATGTGACTGAAATTCTTAATTCTTTAACAGGCTGATCAGTTAGCAATGCATTCGGCTACTTCAGTTACACAGCAAAGATAAATTGATATAACATGTCCCTAGACTTACGGTTTTTAGAAGACAATTACTGGTTTAGAGTACGTACATATTTCTTTACATCCGAAAACTTCACAAGAGAGTAAGAAGTCTACGGACAGATCGTCGGAAGAATACAATCTGAACCTTCCCCGGATCGTTATGATATTCTGTTCTAAATTTGTCTAATTAATTAAAATGAAAGAGATTCGCGCACCACAGTTTTAGAACCTACCTATTACATTCTTCGTATTTCCAGGTCCGTTGCCCGAGAGAGCCCCCTAAGGGGCCGGTGTCTTCACTTAAAGATAGGGCAAAGCGAAGAGGGGAGAAGACAGAACTAGTACTTGTTTTGTTTTTTGGTTTTGTTCCTAAGATTGAGTGGACAAAAAAATACGGAGTTTCTTTTAAAAAACATAGCTCGAATATTACGTGCTCGCTGTTTGTTTTATTATAGTTCAAGGAAAACGGGCTGTAGGTTGAAGCGGCGTGGACCATATTGATTCCGTATCGTAAACTGTACTTCAGCACAACACCGCATATTAAGAACCATGCGCACTTGTTAAGATAATGTTGGTAATACTTTGAGTAAATAAGTAAGACAGTAGACTAAGTAGGTAAATTAAATAAATAAATAAATAAATAAATAAATAAATAAATAAATAAATAAATGTGAGAATGAATGTATGTAATGTAATGAATGAATAGATTAATGAATTAATAATTGAATGAATAAATAAATAAATAGAATGAATGTAATGCAAGCTTAATGCATGTAACGTAATGTAATGGAAGGATAGATTAATGAATTAATTAATAAGTAAGGAAGTAAATAAATAAATAAATAAATATAAAGAATGATGTAATGTAAGCTTGATGAATGTAATGTAATGGAAGGATAGATTAATGAATGAATTAATTAATAAGTAAATAAATAAATAGAATAAATGTAATGTAAGCTTAATGCATGTAATGTAATATAATGGAAGGATAGATTAATGAATAAATAAACAAATAAATAGTTAGAATGAATGTAATGTAATGGAAGGATAGATTAATGAATAAATTAATAAGTAGATAAGTAAATAAATAAATAGAATGAATGGATGTAATGTAAGCTTAATGCATGTAATGTAATGTACTGGATGGATAGATTAATAAATAAATAAATAAATAAATAAATAAATAAATAAATAAATAAATAAATAAATAAATAAATAAATAAATAAATGTAATGAATGAATAGATTAATGAATTAATAATTGAACGAATAAATAAATAAATAAATAAATAGAATGAACGAATATAATGTAAGCTTAATGCATGTAACGTAATGTAATGGAAGGATAGATTAATGAATTAATAAGTAAGGAAGTAAGTAAATAAATAAATAAATAGAATAAATTAATGTAATGTAAGCTTAATGAATGTAATGTAATGGAAGGATAGATTAATGAATGAAATAATAAGTAAATAAGTAAATAAATAAATAGTGTAAATGTATTGTAAGCTCAAGGCATGTAATATAATGTAATGGAGGGATAGATTAATGAATAAATAAATAAATAAATGAATGAATAAATAAATAAATAAACAAATAATTAGAATGGATGTAATGTAATGGAAGGATAGATTAATGAATTAATTAATAAGTAAATAAGTAAGTAAATAAATAAATAGAATGAATGGATGTAATGTAAGCTTAATGCATTTAATGTAATGCACTGGATGGATAGATTAATAAATAAATAAATAAATAAATAAATAAATAAATAAATAAATAAGTAAATAAATAAATAAATAAATAAATAAATAAAATAAGAGGATGAATTAGTGAATGTAATGTGTATAAAGTACTGTATGTAATGTAATGGATGGATTAATGATTTAATAAATGAATGGATTAAAATAAGTAAATAAATAAATAATGAATATGAATATAGATAGATTAACAAGAAAAATTAGATCTAATATATTTATACTACAACAAATAAAATGAAGGAACAGAAGCGATATAAAATATGTAGGCTATGTTGTTGTTTAGTCAACTGTTCGAAGACAGGTCTGAACCTCATAGGTGATACCAAGAAGGCACTACGTATGAGACAAATAGGCTAGGAGATAATGAGGTAGCTCCTTTCCCCCTCCAATGCATACATCGCCGACTAGCTACGTATTACACTAGTCAGATTTCAGATGCATACAAACAATTGCTTTTCCTCTGACATGTATCGTCAAATGAGATGTACTGACTGATAATAGATAAAATATGTATGTTATAAAACAAATAAACACTATGAAGATAAATAGATAATTACCTTTTCACTATTTGTCTTCTATTTGAACTGTTCCGTCTTCACTCTGAAGATGATGAGCCAGCACTACGAACTGAGAAGCAGTGGGACCTTGTAGTATTTGACCGATTGGCCAACCTGTTGATAAGAAAAGAACAGAGTTATCCAACTGGGAACGAACCCACCGCCGCATATCAGCATTCAATCCATTATATGTAGGCCTATACATCATACAGTATTAATAACAATTTTATATAGGCTGTGTTTGTACTAGAAACACTAGATGAATATTATGGTACCACATATTATACATATTTTAAAACAAAAGAAAATAATGAAGCGCATAACGAAGATTAACCATATTTATTGTGTCCGAATAATGTTATATAAATAAGTAATTTTGTATTTTAGTGTTAATCATCAAGAAAAAAAAAACCTTTGGGGAGGCCGAGACGTAGATGGGAAGATAATATTAAAATGAATTTGAGGGAGGTGGGATATTATGATAGAGACTTGATTAATCTTGCTCAGGATAGGGACCAATGGCGGGCTTATGTGAGGGCGGCAATGAACCTCCTTAAAAGCCAGTAAGTAAGTAAGTGTTAATCGTCATACTCGTATAAAATAAGATTTCGTTACCTTTCACTGAGGTACTTGGTTTGGTTTACTATTATACACCATAAGAAACAATGAAATCTGCCTTTCGTGTTTTAAACGTATGATATTTTTGCTTTCTCTTCTTGTTATCTTCTGGCTATGCATTCTTTCAGTTCCTTCATCGCGTAATGATGTGCAGTAGCTTTCCACATTATAAAATATTTCTTAAGGTCAGATAGAGTCATTTGCATGCGAAGAATACGTGATGTAACGTTACATATTTGACGTTTGAATTTGCTATAAACTAATCACTTTTACAATATTGCTTGCAAGTTTTTTTGTTATCGAACTTGTATTATTTTCTGCATATTTAGTCATTTTTACACAGAAAACAAATTACATTCTAAATTATTTTAATCATTTTTGAAGTAAATAATAATAATAATAATAATAATAATAATAATAATAATACTTACTTACTTACTGGCTTTTAAGGAACCCGGAGGTTCATTGCCGCCCTCACATAAGCCCGCCCTTGGTCCCTATCCTGAGCAAGATTAATCCAGTCTCTACCATCATATCCCACCTCCCTCAAATCCATTTTAATATTATCTTCCCACCTACGTCTCGGCCTCCCCAAAGGTCTTTTTCCCTCCGGCTTCCCAACTAACACTCTATATGCATTTCTGGATTCGCCCATACATGCTACATGTCGTGCCCATCTCAAACGTCTGGATTTTATGTTCCTAATTATGTCAAGTGAAGAATACAATGCGTGCAGCTCTGCGTTGTGTAACTTTCTCCATTCTCCTGAACTTCATCCCTCTTAGTCCCAAATATTTTCCTAAGAACCTTATTCTCAAACACCCTTAATCTCTGTTCCTCTCTCAGAGTGAGAGTCCAAGTTTCACAACCATACAGAACAACCGGTAGTATAACTGTTTTATAAATTCTAACTTTCAGATTTTTTGACAGAAGACTGGATGAGAAAAGCCTCAAGAAAGGTGACATTAAACCAGCTGTGAAACGACCTGAACTGGTGAGTAGAATAAGGTTGTAAGTCAATGTAGGCCTATAAAGTGCTAAAGGAGAATAGTTAAAGGTAATAAGGTCATGGTTACTCTGAGTTCTGCCATGGCCTAATAAGAGAATAAAGAAAAAAAGAATTCTTATCTGTGTAATATTGATATTGTATACCTGAACATATGATCTATGTTGTGTAATTTGTTTCAAGTTCTTATGATATGAATTTGTCTATTATTATTATTATTATTATTATTATTATTATTATTATTATTATTATTTAATGTACTCAAATGTAACAACCATAAAGAATCTACCAGGAAATATGGACAGTATTTAAGTTTCTATATTTTACAACGTTGTTCTTCTGGATTGACATACAACGTTTTTTTCTACTGTTAATGTTCAAAAAGTTGTGTTTTTTAGATGATGAAGACAATACACATTATATGAGTGATGTGAATATTTACTGAAGTATTAATACAGAACTAACACTGCCATATTTTGTAATATTTAACAACGTTAGTATGGAATAAACATATTTTTAATTTCCTGACAAACTGTAAAAACTGACTTACAACGTTATTCTAGGCAGCCATTCAATTGTAAATACAATAAATATTACATTTAAAATACAATAAAAACCAATGTACTAAAAGGTTGACTGATAACTAAAGGCTAGACAGTTTATTGTACAAAGAAAAACTTTTTTTTTTACTTAGGCTAAGTAAAAATTAAACCTAGAATAAAATTATATAGTGATGAAATTACCGTATATTGAAATATTATGTGCTAGAATAAGAGAGCTATTTACAAGAAGCCATGTCTGAACGAGTCTCAATTACTGACTAAGTGCCTAGTAAGTTTGCAAGTGAGGGGCAAGTGGAGAATGTTGATGGAATGACAGAGAAACACGGGAAAACTTCAACAAAACCTCTGTTTCGTCCATCACAGTTTCCACCGATGATCGAACCCGGCTTGCCTAGATGAAAGAACAGGGCTCTAGGGCTGATCCACAGATGCAAATGTAACAAGAGGTGGTATGAGCACAGTCTAGTATATACAGTCACGAAGCTCAATACGTACTACATACGCATCCCTAGATAGTTGCCAACCACTAGGATCGCTACTATTGCCTCATTACAGACAATGCGAAATAGTACCTGCACAGTCTATTGTTCCTAGTACCCTCAAAACTCAAGCTTCGTGTGACTGCATATACTAGACTGTCGTATGAGTATGTACTTTATTTCACGACCCTAATTATGTGCAGATAAAGGGAGATGATGGATTACGACTGCTAGAGAAAATCGTAAGTGGTCTGCTGCAAATTTTTACACTAATCTTAAGAGCATTTTCAATGATTGAATTGCTGTCCATTTAGCGAGAATCTGTATGCTTTAAACTTGTATTTAACAGGGAGCATTATAAGAAGGGGTCCGTTATGGCACAGGCCGCCTTATTCCACCCGTTCCTTATAGGCAGCCGCGAATGACCTGCTTTAAAGGATTTCAGTGTCGGAGACAGAAAAAAAAGAAGTACTTAGTTACGACACGAAATGCAAATCAAGTGGCTGTTAAAACATGCAACGAGGAGGGGCGATGGACCATGTCAAGGCTTGCTGGTACATCTGTCTGCTGGGCGTTGTACGCTATCTCACGGACCACCTTGCCATGCATCTCTTGCTGGCGCGAGGCAGTTGTTCGTACCTCGTGTCTGTTACTTTTCACGGTGGCATCAGCGTTAGCCTATAGCCCCTAGCCTGCTTTTACAGAGAAAACGTATAGGCCTGTAACAAGTGTCTGTGTGTCTGAAGAAATACCTTTGTGTGCTATGTTCGTCACGTGATTGGACATCGGAATCTAGTTTCCAGATTGGGAGAGTGAACAGTAGACATAAGCAAAGAATTTCGATTTTATGAAGTGAGAGGAGAGGAGAGGAGAGGAGAGGAGAGGAGAGGAGAGGAGAGGAGAGGAGAGGAGAGGAGAGGAGAGGAGAGGAGAGGAGAGGAGAGGAGAGGAATGAAAATTAATGGACAATAATAAAAAGGAAAAGAAAGGAAAGAAAAAGAGAGGAAAGGAAATAAATGGAAATGATAGAAATGAAAAAGAGGGGAAAGAAAAAATGAAAGAAAAGGAAGAGAAGGGAAAAGAAAAGGAAAGAAAATATAGTAGAACCACAGTCTAGTATATACAGTCTCGAAGCTCAATACGTAGTAAATATCCATCCATAGATAGTTGCTGACCACTAGGATCGCTAATATCGCCTCATTACAGACAATGCGAAATAGTACCGGCACAGTCTTTTGTTCCTAGCACCCACACAACTCAAGCTTCGTGACTGTATACTAGACTGTGGTAGAACCCCGATTATCCGTCACTTCATTAACCGATTGCTGGATTGTCCGACTCTTTCTCTGTCTCTCTCTCTCTTTCTCTCTCAATCTTCTTTTGCTTGCAGAAAAAAATATGAAATACTATACATAATATTAATACGAATTTTTCTACAGAGTGCTTTCTCCAATCCTTTACCCTTACACAATATGGTCTACTCTTCGTACTAACTTCTACGCAAAATATCTTCCACAAGTGTCAAAAGAAAACGTGTTCTGATATGAAAAAAAGTGCAAGTAATTGAGCGATTTAGATAAAGAGAAACTGTGGTTCATCTCTTATCAGAATACGAGATTGGAATTACAACACGAAGGAAATTTCGAAGTGTATTATTCACTTAATTTATGAAAACCTGTCATGCTACGTATTATCCGATGTTTTCGATTAACCGTTCACTTCGCCCCCTTTATTACCACGGATAATGGAGGTTCTACTGTAAGAGAAAAGAATGGAAAGGAAATAGAAAGAGAGAAAAGGAAAGAAATGGAAGGGGAAAGAAAAGGAAAGGAAACAAAAAGAAAGGAAAGGAAAAAAACGAAAGGAAAGGAAAGGAAAGGAAAGGGAAGGGAAGGGAAAGGAAAGGAAAGGAAAGGAAAGGAAAGGAAAGGAAAGGAAAGGAAAGGAAAGGAAAGGAAAGAACAGGAAAGGGAAGGGAAGAGAAGGAAAGGAAAGGAAAGGAAAGGAAAGGAAAGGAAAGGAAAGGAAAGGAAAGGAAAGGAAAGGAAAGGAAGGGAAAGGAAAGGAAAAGAATGGAAAGATAAGGAAAGGAAAGAAAATTATAGAAAAGGGAAAGAAAGGAACCCAAAGTAATAAAATGTAAAGGAAAGGTAAAGAGGAAAAATAGGAAAAGGAAAGTAATGATGCAGAAAGGAAACTTAAGAAAAGAAAGGTAAGAAAACGAAAGAAATGGAATGGAAAGGAACTGAAAGGAAAGAAGAAGCTAGGAGAGCAGGGGAGAGGAGAAATTCACTGCAATGAAGGTAAGAAATGTGTTTTCATTTTGTCTGTGATTTTAAGGTTCTGCTCACAGCCGCCTGATAGCATGGTTTCAGAGCGACCACAGTTTACTTGTTGCAGTATATAGACTAACTTACAGTACATCTTTTACATTCAGTAGGCCCATGAGTATTCAACTAGACTTACATACTACAACATTCTCATACTAACTTAAGACCTAGTGGTTGCCATACACCACGATATGGTGACGTAATAGAAATACAACCTTCACACCACTATTGCAGAGAGTGGAGTGATATTGCAGTGAATGACAGTGCACGTATAAGAAGAGAGTGGGGTATAATGCCATATAGCCTACTTGAGTAGGGGCAGGGCCATGTGCAGCGAAGCAGTTTTTGGCGATCAATGGACTACAACTTTGAAAAATATGTAATTAATCTCATTCAAGAGATATCTTCTCTCACTGCCTTCACAGTTCTGAGGAAATTTTCAGGAGTTTTCCTCAATTGTCATGAAGAGTGCATTCAGCGATGATGTACAGTAGTGGCAAAAAAAACCGGACCGAACCTTGTAGCTGATTTCAAAGCCTTGTTCACTCCAGAGCACGATAGACTGGTAACTAAGACTTTCGTGGTTCGAATCCTGCCTGGGAAGGAAACTTTTTTTTTTTGTTTCTTATTCAAATTTATTCCCAATACTTTTCGGTTGCAGCGATATTTTACTACTTAATTAACTTATTGTTCCCAGAACATGAATTTTACCAGCAATCGAAAAGTATTGGGAATAAATTTGAATAAGGACAAAAAAAAGTTTCCTTCCCAGGCAGGATTCGAACCACGAATGTCTTAGTTACCACTCTATCGTGCTCTGGAGTGAACAAGGCTCTTAAATCAGCTACAAGGGTCGGTCCGGTTTTTTTTTCACTACTGTACTTGGTTGGAAGTGTTTGCGACGACTTGCAATTTATAGCACATCATTTATATTATTACACGATCATGTAAGAAACCAACAAATCATAAAAAAATATCCCTGCAATACAGGAAAGAAGGAAAAGAAAAGGGGGTGATAGTGCAGAATAGGACAAGAAAGAAAACAGTGAAAAAGAAATACAGAAATGGACAAAATAAGAAAATAGGTAAGAGAAAGAGAAGAAAAGTTAGGAGTGGTGAGGAGAGGAAATATAAAGAAAGCAGTGGGAGGCAGGGAAAAAGAAGAAAAGATATGAAGATGAGATGAATGAGGGAGACGGAAAAGGGAAGGGGACAAAAATAAAGTGAAGAGGAGAATGACAGAAAAGGGGGGATGGAGAGGAGAGATGAGGGATATGTGAAAAGCAAAGGAAAAAAAAATTATTAAAGTAAAAAAGCGTTAAATAAAAAAGAGAAAAATAAAATAAAGAAAAAAACGCTAAAACAAAGGGATCTACAGTTTCTAACATTAAGAATATAGGACAAAATTATGTCGTCAAAAGTAGTGGGCCTAAATGTGTAATGAAGTAATGACAAAACAAAGATGGAATACAAGGCCGTCGACACACCGCTTACGTATGTTACAAAATGGGAAGGTCTTCCTCTTCTACAACAAAGCATTAGGTCGATATCCCGTGTTTGAATAAAAAGCAAACCCTTTCCGATACCGAAACACACCTTTTGTAACCGCTTTTTGTTCGGATTTTCAAAATGGCGATTTGTATGTTTTTAGCTGTGTTCCTCCTCCCACATACACAACAGATCACACAATGCGAGAGCCAGCCGACTTCAACGGCATTCAAGAGTGGCCTATAGTACCGATCACAAATAATGATGTGCTGATGCGTTCGGCTTCTTAAACATAGCATAGGATCTTGTAAAACATAAAATTCCTGATGTTCTACTTGCACCTCTGAAGACATCTCTATTATTATGTCTACTCGTAATCAGCTATTATGCCTAATATTTAAACTATCTATTAGGGCCTACTACAAAATAGTCACGGAAGGGTTTGAATGAGTTGACAACGAAAATATATGATTATTGTGTGTCAACAGAATGAGAAGAAGAAAGAGGACGGGGACACAAGGGCGAGGAGGAAGAAGAGGACAAGGACAAGGACAAGTAAGACGAGGAAAAGGTGGAGGGGACAGAAGAAGAGGACAAGGTAGATAGGGACGAAGAGTAGAACTAGAAAGAGGGGATGAACAGAACGAGAATGGCGAGAAGACAGAGATAAGAAGAAGAAGAAGAAGAAGAAAAGAAGAAGAAGAAGAAAAGATGAGAAAGACAATGTAGGAGGCGAGAAAGACAATAAAGATGGCGTGAAAGACAATGTAGAGGGGAAAAATATAATGTAAGGGGCGAGAAAGATAATGTAGAGGGCGACAAAGACAATAAAGAGTAGGGTAGCCAGACGTCCTCTTTTGTCCGGAAATGTCCTCCTTTTTAAGTCTTTGTCAGGGGTCCGGGCGGATTTTAAAAAATCAAGAAATGTCCTCCTTTTCGTAACTTTTATGTCTGATATTTTGAAGTTATCTGATTTGCCTGTAGATGGCAGCAGCATCGACGGAATATATTCTTTCTGTCCCCTTTAATTTGACTTTCATATATATATATATATAATCTATAAAATCACTATTATTATTATTATTATTATTATTATTATTATTATTATTAAGTTTTATCATAATTATTTTATAATAAAATAGATATTGACATACTTTCAAGTAAGATATAAGCCTAAGCCTAAATCTGTACTGTAAATATTTTGTAATAAAATAGATATTGACGTAATTTAAAGTACAATATAGGTCTAAGTCTAAATCTAAATAGCCACCGGCGTAGCTCAGTCAACTAAGGCGCGGGTTCGATCCCCGCTTGGGTTGATTACTTGGTTGGGTTTTTCCGAGGTTTTTTCTAACCGTGAGGCAAATGTCAGGTAATCTATGACGAACCCTGGGCCTCATCTCGCCAAATATCTCTTTATCACCAATCTCATCGACTCTAAATAACTCGGTATTTGATGCAGCGTCGTTAAATGACCAAGTAAAAAATAAATAAATATCTAAGTGCATAATATCTTCTGTCCTCTTTTTTTTTTCGAACAATATCCTCCTTTTTGAAGCTGTGTCCTCTTTTTTTTTATCGATGTGACGAAAACAATGAAGAAGGCGAGAAAGACAATGAAGAGGGGAAAAAGACAATGTAGGGGGCATGAAAGACAATGAAGAGGACAAGAGAAGCAATAAAGAGAGCGACAAAGACAATGAAGCGGATGACAAAGACAATGAAGAAGAGAAAAAGACAATGTAGGGGGCATGAAAGACAATGAAGAGGACAAGAGAAGCAATAAAGAGAGCGACAAAGACAATGAAGCGGATGACAAGGACAATGAAGAAGAGAAAAAGGCAATGTAGGGGGCATGAAAGACAATGAAGAGGACAAGAGAAGCAATAAAGAGAGCGACAAAGACAATGAAGCGGATGACAAGGACAATGAAGAAGAGAAAAAGACAATGTAGGGGGCATGAAAGACAATGAAGAGGACAAGAGAAGCAATAAAGAGAGGGACAAAGACAATGAAGCGGATGACAAGGACAATGAAGAAGAGAAAAAGAAAATGTAGGGGGCGAGAAAAACAATGTAGAGGGCGACATGCAAGACTGAGATAAACGTGAGCTCGGCCTAATTTGTGATGATTTTTATGTCAACTTTAGATAATTTGTATAGTCTAATGTGGAAGAAAGAAAGATGAAGACGAAGAAGACTTCATTTTCGAGCATTCTGATCACCTACTGAGCATAGGCCTACTGAAAGCTCACACTTAGAACTTTTCGATCCACGTCTAAACGAACACGCGGTGGATCTGCCATCATGCAGTCACGGGAAGTTGGTCCTCCACCTATGAAAACACAAGACATCACACTACTGTGCCCTGGGCGTTGCTATATGCACGACTGCAGGCTGTACTGTGTTCTCAGTGAGACCCGCAGTTGACCTGAACCTTGTCCTGTCAAGAACTGAGGCTTTAACAATTACATCGAAGGTGGCAAATAACCTTGAACTTTACGTACACGAGTCATACTTCATCGCTGGTAAGTAAACGTTACACAACTTCCGGGTAGTGTTGGTATTTATTTCCACAATCAAATGTGTCGTGTTGCCAGTTCAAGCATAGCCTACAGTACCTCAAGGTCTCTCACTTATCAGCAAGTCAGACTGAAGCCAAAATTTGTGTTTAAATGCATTATTCATATAGGTTTTGTGCCAACTTGTACGAAGCATATTCATGTCCTTGGAAAAAGCTTACATGCACAGACTGTGCCCGCTGACAAAATCTGGCCCTCCTTTATTCTACATATAAGTTACTGTAGTTGTTGTTTAGTCAACTGTCCCATGACAGGTTTGAACCTCATAGGCGACACCAGTAAGACATCAATAATGAGGCAACTAAGCTAGGAGATAATGGGGTAGGCTGGTCAATTCCTTTCCCCATCCATTGCATACATCTCTGTATTACACTAACATATCACACTAATCAGAATTCAGATGCACATAAACAATTGAACATTACTTAACATTCAAAGTTGTACGCAGACAACAGTTCTAAGTTTGTCATTGTAAGGTTTATTCTTCTAGCCTATTTATTAGCACACACGAGAACTGTGAAAAAAAAGTTCACAGTCAACATTAGAAACTGGAATCCATATAGCTTGGAGTGATCCGTTCACAAAATCACTGTGATCTTCACGTAACGACAGCAAACCTTCTCGCACTGAAAGTCCAGGACTATTTTTAACTATGTCCTTCAGTTCACTGTGTGCATGTACTGCTACATTAGGTGATGGATTCTTTAAGGTTGGTACCTGATCAAAGAGAGGTTTCAAACTGCTTTCAGTTGCATCAAACCGTTTACGATCCATTTCAACTCACACCATCTAGCGCCAGCATTCCAAACCTTGTGCATTTTTCAAACAGAAGTTCTAAAATTTCCAAATTTAGATAATGTATTTATTAATTGCTGAAAAATTGCGTCTTTTCGCGAATAAGGATAGAAAATATGCTAAATTCGCGAGTCATAGGATTTTTGCGATTTTTAGCGAGTTGAAACGTGTAATTATATGATATTTTTATGTGAACCATGTTTTAAACTATGTTTAATTGGTTTTTAAGTTTTTCGCTATTTCGCGAGTCACGAATTTTGACTGTCTCTAATTATTGATAAGGTAGGAGGAGGTTAAGACCCTTAACCTTTCTAGACAATCGGCATTAGTAGCAGTTGGTATGTCATCCGGACAACACATTCTTGCCGCCTTTATCATCGAGAAAATGTCCCCGGTACCCAGTTATCTTAGAACCACAGTCTAGTATACAGAATGCATCTAAATTGGTGTCAAATATTTCGGGGACGTGTTCCTAACATCAAAACAATTTAAAAAGTTAATAAGAACATGGGTCTGAAAACCATTCGTTAGGGAGTTATTAAAGGATTTGTCCCTTCATTGACCGCTGATTGTTTTAATGATTTTTTGTTTGTTTGTATTTTGTAGAGCGAAGAAATAAGAAGAAAATGTATTCTGTGAGTGAACAGAACGAAATGATTTGCATCATTTAATTGAAGATGTGCTTCTGGACGTCATCCAACGAATGTGTTTAACACGATATTGCTCCAGCTCATTTCAGTCTGATAGTTCTTAATTTTTTTAATGATCAATTTTTCCAAAGATGTATTGGTCGAAGGGGATTCATTGCATGGCCTGCTCGATCGCCTGATTTGAATCCAATGGATTTCTTCGTCTGGGGACATTAAAGTCCCTGGTTTATGCGACTCCTGTACCTAATGTTGATATTCTGAGAGCGTATCCAAACTGGATTTCACGAAATACGAAACACTCCAGGAATTTTCATCAGAGTACGCCAGAGCATGTAACGCAGGTTTAGGGGACACATCGAAGCAGGAGGAAGCCACTCCGAGCAATTTTTGTAACATTCAATTTTGTCTTGTAACTCTGAAATAAATTATTTTGAGACCAATGTTCATATGAACTTTTTATAATGTTTTGGCGTTAGGAACATGTCCCCGAAATATTTGACACCAATTTAGATACACCTTGTATACAGTCATGAAGCTTGAGTTGTGAGGCTGCTAGGAACAACAGACTGTGCCGGAACTATTTCGCATTGTCTGTAATGAGGCGATAGCAGCGATCCTAGTGGTTAGCAACTGTCTATGGATGCATATTTACTACGTATTGAGCTTCGTAACTGTATATACTAGACTGTGTTAGAACCTGAGTACACTCTAGGACCACGGTGCGGCCCGAAGGGTTAGAAAATCACCACATCGAGAATCGAACCCGCGACCTTCCGGCTTGCAGCATAACACGTTAATAATATAATATAATATAATATAATATAATATAATATAATATAATATAATATAATATAAATCCTCGACTCCCCAAGGGCCTCTATCCCCACTCTATCAAGCGAAACCAGATGCCAGCGCACGCATTGTTACATATGCCGTTAATCCCCTGAGTTTCTCCCCCGTTTTTGTAGTCAGGGCAGGGAGAGAGAAGAATGATGAGGGAGAAGAGAGTCGAATTTTTTTCTCCCTAAGCGTGGGAGGGTCAGTAGTTCACGGTAAGTCGCCAGACGACCAATCATAAGCAAGGTCTTGTTACATACTGCGTTTCTTCATTTGTTTTACAGGCTTTGTTTTGTTTTCTGGCCGGCATCGGCTTGTTCCTTGTCTACCAGTTGTAAAGTCTTGAGCTATGGAGGGAAATTCTACGGTTTTTCTAAAAAACAATAATTGCCTTACAGTTGTTTCCACTACCAGGAACCGTAGTCTTGTTCAGAGTAACCATAAAACAATGATCGTTCTCCTCAAGACGTGATTTCATTTGCATACGCAGGTGAGGTATTTCCATTGCGTCTGAAAAGCCTCTGAGGGCCTTTCGGACCGGCGTGACTGCTTCGGCAGACAGACTTAAGCTCTTCTAACACCCACGGACTCCCGGAACCAAAGTGAAACGCTTATGAACAACTATTTGTTACTTGTTATTCAGAATGCTTTAAATTTGGGAAAATATAATAACACGATATTAAGAAAAAGCAACGAATTTAGTACATTTAAACGAGACTTCGACATTAAATAGAATTAATAGTAATGAGAATTTTGCAAATAATTAATTTTATTGCTGTATAGTAAAAAAGTTCACAAATGCAGATAAGACTATGTTGCAATGGACAGCATAAATATCAGTTTTTAATTCTATAAGCATTAAGAATGCTAGATGAAAATTAATCTTAAACAAAAGAGCCTTACTTACTTGTGGCTTTTAAGGAACCCGGAGTTTCACTGCCGCCCTCACATAAGCCTGTCATCGGACTCTATCCTGTACAAGATTAATCCAATCTCTAACATCATATCCCACCTCCCTTAAATACATTTTAATATTATCCCCCATCTACGTCTCGGCATCCCAAAAGGTCTTTTTCTCTCCGGCCTCCCAACTAACACTCTATATGCATTTCTGGATTCGCCCATACGTGCTACATGCCCTGCCCATCTCAAACGTCTGGATTTAATATACCTAATTATATCAGATGAAGAATACAAGCGAGCAGTTCTGTGTTGTGTAACTCTCCATTCTCCTGTAACTTCATTTCTCTTAGCCCCAAATATTTTTCTAAGAATCTTATTCTCACACTCGTAACCTCTGTTCCTCTCTCAAAGTGAGAGTCCAAGTTTCATAATCATATAGAAGAACAGGTAATATAACAGTTTTATAAATTCTAACCTTCAGATTTTTTGACAGCAGACTAGAAGACAAAAGCTTCTCAACCGAATAATAACAGGGATTTCCCATATTTATTCTGTGTTTAATTTCCTCCCGAATGTCATTTATATTTGTTACTGTTGCTCCAAGATATTTGAATTTTTCCACCTTTTCAAAGAATAAATTTCCAATTTTTATATTTCCATTTCGTAAAATATTCTGGTCACGAGACATGATCATATAATTTGTCTTTTCGGGATTTAGACCTACTTCCAAACCTATTGCTTTACTTGCTTCAAATAAAATTTCCGTGTTTTCCCTAATCGTTTGTGGATTCTCTCCTAACATATTCCAGTAAGTCATCCGTATGGACAAGAAGTTGATGTAACCCGTTCAATTCCAAACCCTGCCTGTTATCCTGAACTTTCCTAATGGCATATTCTAGAGCGAAGTTAGAAAGTAAAGGAGATAGTGCATCTCCTTGCTTTAAACCGCATGTGAATTGGAAAAGCATCCGGCAGAAACTGGCCTATATAAACTCTGCTGTAAGTTTTACTGAGACACATTTTAATTGATCGAACTAGTTTCTATGGAATACCAATTTCTATAAGAATATTATATAAAATTTCTCTCTTAAGAGAATCGTATGCCTTTTTGAAATCTATGAATAACTGATGTACGGTACCCTTATACTCCTAATTTTTCTCCAATATCTGTCGAATACAAAAAATCTGATCAATAGTCGATCTATTATGCCTAAAACCAAACTGATGAACCCCAATAATTTCACCTACACACGGAATGAATCTCCTGAAAAGAATATTGAAGAACATTTTGTACGACGTCAACAAAAGTGATATTCCAAGAAAGTTACTACGGTTAGTCTTGTTCCCCTTCTTAAAAGCAAGTACAATTATGGACTCCTTCCATTGTTCTGGTACAATTTCCTTTTCTCAAATAGCAAGTGCACGCTTATAAATTTCGCTAGATAATGCGCTTCCACCCTCTTGTATTAATTCTGCTGGAATTTGATCGATACGTGGAGAATTGCAGATTTTCTATCGCAATTTCGACTTCAGAAAATGTGGGTTCGGGTATAAACGGCTCAGCAGCTTGTATTAGAGCCTAATATAATATAATTAGAGAAAGAATGAATGCTGAATGTTCAATGTTGGGTTGATGAGGCTAATGCATTGAAAAACAAAGCAGATAGAGAGCAAAGATCTGGATCAACTTTTCTTAAGTCAGGCCGCTGTTATTGCTATGACTCCGTGAAAGTTACATGGACATGAAAGTGAGAGATAGGCAGGAGAGAAAAAGTAAAAGTGAATGTTATTTTTAGCAGTAAAAAGATTCACAAGAAATTACAGATTCAGAAACGAAGATAATACACAGGCGAGTCAGTAACGACAATGTCGTTAAGTTCTGACCACAATTACTTAATTTTGCACGTAAGTTTATATACTGGGTGTTTAGTTCAAAATGTGTCTTGGCTCGCTGCATGCCGTCATGTGGCTAGCTGATGAGCCTAGAGAATTCAATCTTCCTACACTTTCCCCGCAGCTCAGGTGTATAATCTAAGAGGCAGAGAAGTTGGCTAGCAAGTACGGCGTTCATTCTGAAGAGTACGTGCCGATACGTACGGTAACGCCGGTAGTGGCAGGAATGTGAACTGTTTGGAAATACGTACTGTCGAGATATGGGGAGAGGGTTAAGACGATTACTTACGTATTTGTTGACATTAACTTCGACGGTCAACATGGACACGGAGCATTTGATTTGTGTTGTGGAATGTTACCATACGCAACCGATGATAACAAATACCCTGCGTACGACTTGCCGGCGCAAAACACAGTTCGAAAGAGATTATGGTAGCACACAGACCGTACAGACCGCCATCTGTTGCTACGACGTTCAAGTTATACCGTACACATTCTCAAGTTCAGATTGAAGAACGCCTTAAATAATAGGCAACTTCTCTAACATATAAACTGAAACTCGCTTCAAATCGGTGACCCAACAACAGTGACGTCATGACACACTTTGAAATGAACACCCAGTAGACAACGTCAAAAAGTATACACTTCTATAAATTAAACGAAAATGATAACAAAAGAGCAATAACGAACTTATAAAATTATATGTATGTATCTAATGCCTACCCAATTCACTTGTGTGATTCGGGTTCCACATATTGCGGACAGATGGCAGGATTATGTCCCATTTTCAAGTTGCACACCACATCGGCAGGACTCATTGTGCGTGATGTGTATCTGTGAAGAGCTATGTCGTGTACTAGGGTGAATGTATGTGTAGAGTGAATCGGGGGGAGATGACTATTGGGAAAAGATGCTTATTTCTTTGTAGTTTTACATTCTTCCAAGAGAGAACACCACACGCATGTCTTCATGATCGCTGAGACAGTTGAATGTCTGCAGGGTGGAAGCTAACTCATTTTGTCACGTGTTCTGGTTGTGAAAAGAAGAAAATCAAGAAAACAGCTCATTTTTCTGCTATAAAATAATTGCAAAGGTATGTTACAATTTTAATACATCCTTGAATTCGTAATAACTGTCAAACCTTTGTAATGGATATTGTAATAAAGATTCTAAAGTTTGTATTGTTAACAACCAACGACCTTGTTCCGCCATCTTAGGCTGCGTCAAAGCATAGGCATCTTACCCCAATACTTGGGAAAGATGCTCACTTTCTTTCGGGGTAAGATGACAACTTGTTGCAAGAGTTTTATTTTTTGTTTTATTGCAGGGAATGCATATACATTAAGCAAAGCTCCTCTGATAGAGGTCAGTAGATTGAGGACAGTCTTTAACTTGCGATGGAACATGTTAGAACAGGGGGTATGAACTGTTTTAGAGCATCTCAAGCATACGGGAGTCCTTACCGTACCCTTAAACGCCGCCTGAAAAGAATGATGACAAAAAAATGTGCTGGATTGAATTCAGTGTGTGCAAGAAGTGATTTCACGAGTCTTGCAAACGGCAATAAAATATGCACAAGGACTGTGTTGCTAAGTATGAAAAACGAGTGAGAAAGTGTCCATGAGCTTCAAATTAAGTCATTTTTGTTATATACATCTATCAAACCAAGTTGAGGTAAAATACATATATCAGTAAATGTGTTAATTGCATTTGCCATCTTACCCGAGTATCGGGGAGATATGCCTACAGTGCAGGTAAGAAGAAAACCTGTAGGCCTATCTATAAACAAGTTAATTATTGTTTCCTGTTTTGTACCAAAAATATAGTTTCAAAATATCTTCCAGACTTTGATATTTCAATATGAAATTCAAAACTAATTGGACAGTATCTTAAATTTTCAATCAAAGAAAAAGTGAAGCATCTTCCCCCGATCCACTCTAAGTGTTCATATAAGTGTAGTATAGGGAATTGGTGAGGATGATGATAAAGATGAGGAAGGAAGAAGGGAAAGCGTACGCAATGAAAATCGGAATGCGAAGCCTTGGAGACTATAAATGATACATTAACAGTGCACCTACATCAACAATAGCAAAGTGTGGGAAAATGTTACAGGTTTACGAAACAGAGCATGTTACAATAAAACTCTGTGTATATTAAGAGTGTTGTTAAATAAATACGCACTTAAATCTTACAGAAAATTGTATTTATTTTTCCTACTCCAATTTTCTCAAATTCCTTACCCCTTTTTTATTTTGTAATCTTTTTCTGAACAGGATATAATAGAAGAAAACCTTCCCGATTCTTCTCATACGCACAACACGCAATACTTGTGGACGCATTTGTCTTGCTTATCGGTGAGGCCATCTAGTAGCACTTGTTTAATTGTTCCTGTCCGATAGCAAGCTGTTATTTCATTCTGATAAATTATACTGAGATGTGAGTTAACGGCTCGGTGAACTTTACTGTAATGGAATAATTATACACATTAAGCGTTTAAAAATACTGTCTGGAATGACATGATTAGTCCGAGTTAAATGTAGTGATTTTTTGGAATTTATTTCCACGGAAACCTGTAGCCATTGACATTTAAAGCATCTCTGGTTACTATGTTGTTCTTTTGCTTCCCTTCTGACGTTTATCGAGGTCATAATGCAGATTAAATCGATGGTAGATTAAAAGGTGATAATGGACCGTGAAGGTGAGAACAAAATAGGTGTAATCTACATATAAAAATGCTTGCAAATTACTTCTTTTGCATCCAAGACAGCTCCTACATTATATTCAATTTTATGTTGTAAACATGTTAGTAACCATGATTTTGTGTATTAGTAACTTACCGATATGATAGTCGTGGGTTATTTAGATGGGTTGAGATGAAATTAAAGAAATACATGTACTCACGCACAATGCATATTGTTTTGAAATGTGTGAAAACACAATTATAAAAAATTATTTTTGGCATTACTTCGAAAGTAATTTCGTGTTACATTTCGTACGTATCTATGTCATGGTGATGGATATACTGAGTTGAGACGACACTGGGAAAATACAAGTCGAATGGCATGCAAGACTATGGCGAATTCTCAGTCCCCTTTCTGCCAATACGTAAGTTATGTATCATCTAGCTCTGAAAATTCCACCGACGCTTCAATAACCTCGCAGTTGATTGAACTTCGTTAAATAACGGATTAAAATGAAATCTAAAACGCAATTACGAGAACATTGCCGATGGGAAGAAAGCAGCAGGAGGCAGGATTCCTTTGAATACTTCTATTCCCTCTTTTGTCCGCATTTTCATTCCATAGTAAGTTGCCCTATTATCGTCGTATCGCTATCATATCATCATTGAATAGCGTTTTCACTTCTGAAGAGTTAGGCCCAGTTTCACCAAGCTTCGTTAAAATAACGCTAACATCATGTTAACTAACGTATTGTTAAAAATTAAACATCCTGTTAGTGTAATAGTGTTTCACCAACCATATGAGGTATTTTGGTTAGGTAACATGTTGGGAGTAATGTAACAGGGATCAAAGAAGCAGTGATTGTATGAAAGTTTACTGAACGCAAATCAAATCAGTCCCTGATCGCCAATCAGTTGATGTCCAATTTATTTGATTGTTCATTGGGTTGCAAAAACGTAAATCTCCAATAAACTTGTTCCGATTTACTAATTGCTGATTTGGGAAAGAAATACATTTGACAACAGCGCTATTTAGCAACCACAGCCAATTTGATGCTCTTTAAAAGTCGCGAAACGAATGCATAAAGTGGACGGTGACTAGGAAAACAAGTGAATGCTTTGCTGTTTTGTTTTGTTGCTTTTTGTAGAAAGGAAACATACGGTTTCTATTTGTATATAGACTACAATATAGTGAAAAAATGAAGCAATAAAAAAAAAAAAAAACGTGAGGGGACTTCTGTTGTGGGATTTGCTAGGGGAGTCGACAAGAAATTGAAATAGCCTATGCATAGCCTCCATAGCCCAAAATAATTCCATTTTCCATCTATCTGTTTACAAATTGAGCTTGTAACTACTCATTAAGAATATTGTGTTGTCATGTGTAGAACCAAGCCAACGAGCTACAACATTCTAGAATTTCAATGATGGTGTAGGCTACATATTGCCTGCACATTCACAGAAAAGAAACCTTTTCTATTTCGATAAAGTTCGGCATCATTTCCACCAGGTGATTGTATGGGGATGTGAGCAGTCTTGGAAATCCTGACATGGCTGAAAATTCTCTCTCTGTCTGAGTTTGGGGGCTTCACGAGATCCTGCGATAACAAAGCATTTTCATACATAACATTCCTAACTACTCGGCAAATAGTTCATTTGTGGACCCCAACAAGATCACCCAAGACTGCCTGAAAAATTCCAATAGCATAAAATGTCAGCGTTATTAGAACTTGGTTCATAGGAGAAAGTGGTAGGTTTCGATTTGTCTGTCTGCATATATTTATTTCAATTTTTGAAAGTAACAAAACACACGAATTCTTACCTAACCTCAATCTTTGCCCAAATTCTCTGTCATTATACATAAAAACAATTCATGTATATCACGGAAATGCTTTCTTCTTAACGATATTTTTTTCATTCTAAACTTTCTTCATCAGATGAATCCATTTTGTCGAAAACAATATTGTTACGCTATAACTATTTACTATATAAATTGAAGTAACTACACTATAAAGAGAACAACATAAATACTTGATCAATGATCAGTCACTTAACCAGCAAAAATCTGTTGATCAAATCTGATGGAAGACTGATCTCTGATCAAATACTGATTGTTTTTTCTGCAACAGAAATAGAACTGATGGCCAATCAAACCCTCCTTGATCGCCAGTCATATTTTGATCGGTGTTTCTGCAACCGGGCCTATATACCTAACATATTTTCACACGTCATTAGTCATTATCAGGGAAAGGATTTATATGTAAATACATATTTACTTATAAAGCTAATATAATTTATATTTTGCATTATCTTTATGTTTCACAATGTGTAGGGTTGAAAAATCCTACTTTTATTTTCCATATTTTTCCATATTTTAGAGTTTAGTACATATTTTCGTTAATTTCCATATATTTTCCATATTTCATATAAAACAGTCCATATTATATTAGGTTTAACAATAAAACAAAACAAAATTCCATTAACTTTTAAAAATACATTTCAACAATAGAGATTTAAACACATGTTCAGTAATCCCTTTAACATCAGAGTTATTTGAAAATTAGCAGTCCTATCAACAATGGGGAAAGTAAGTTACAAAACTGTATTAATTTAATTTAAAATTTTTAACAGACTTCAGTTGTGCAGCTCAACAGTTAAATGCCAGTCAGAGTACACATAGGTTCAGTTTTGTAAATCATACTATAAAGACGGTAAATATGCCAAAAGTACGTCATTCAGTCAATTTAAAATCAAAACTAACAAGTTACATTTCAGAATTTAAAGAAGATGGTTTATCAACTGACAATAAAATATTATTTTGTAATTTGTGTCAGTGTGCAGTATCATCTACACAAAAGTTCCTGGTGCAACAACACATTACAACTAGTAAACATCAGGCCAACAAACAACTAAATTCCAAGCAGAGACAATTGTTTTTAACACAACCAACAACATCGAATGTAAGATCTGAGTTTAACATCGACCTGTGCCGTTCTCTCATCTCTGCTGATATTCCTCTCTACAAACTAAAGAATAAGGTCTTCAGGGAATTCCTTGAAAAATATACTCAACATACAATCCCGGATGAGTCAACACTTAGGAAGACGTATGCTCCATCCATCTACGATGAGACAATACAGAAGATAAGAGATGAAATTAAAGATAGTTCAATTTGGGTTTCCATTGATGAGACTCCCGACAAAGAAGGTAGACTTGTTGGTAATGTAGTTATCGGTTTGTTAAGTGAACAATATTCTGAACGAATTCTTTTACATTGTGATGTTCTAGAAAAGTGCCAAAGGGTATTATGTACGATAATGTGTTATTCTTTATTAGCGATGCTGCCCCTTATATGGTCAAAGCTGGACAAGCATTATCTGTTGTATATCCTAAATTGACTCATTTTACTTGTGTGGCGCATGCATTTCATCGTGTGGCAGAAGTGGTCAGAGACAATTTCCCTAAAGTAGATTTGTTGATTTCATCAGTGAAAAAAGTATTTCTCAAAGCTCCCAGTAGAGTTAACGTGTTGAAAGAAATGTACCCTGAAATTCCATTGCCACCAAAGCCAATTTTAACTAGATGGGGTACATGGCTAGAAGCAGTTGAATATTATGCCGAACATATAGACTCTATTAACAATGTTCTCCTTGCATTGGACTCTGAAGATGCAGTCTCAATTGATACTGCGAAAACAGTTACCTGTGACATAAGTGTGAAGAATGACTTAGCTCACATTCAGCATACATTTTCATGCATCATAAAAACGCTCAAAAGTCTCCAAAATAGGCACCTTTCACTATCTGAAAGTTTTGAAATTATAAATAGTACTGTGGAACAACTGAATCGTGGTAGAGGTAAAGTTGCAGATGCAGTAAGAGCTAAGGTGGACACTGTACTTTCAAAAAACCCTGGATATGAAGAACTACGAAAGGTTGTTGCTGTGATGAGTGGTGAATCAACAGTGAAGATTAACTTGGACTTATCCCCAGCAGACATTGTGAAATTGAATTATGTACCAGTTACTTCTTGTGACGTCGAACGCTCTTTTAGTCAGTATAAATCTATCCTCAGAGACAATAGAAGAAGATTCACTTTTCAGCACTTGAAAGAAATGTTTGTAACCTATTGTTATGGTAACAGACAATAAAAATTGTGTTTTGTTGAAACTACATTGGAAGATAAGGTACGTCCATTATATTTTTTGTTTAGTTTGATTAAAATGTACCAATATTTAACGTACATAGTCATTTTTTTATAATTTTAAGTCCATATTTAATTCCATATTTTGGTAAAAATCCATATTTAATTCCATATTTTGGTAAAAATAACTACATATATATTTACATATTTCATATATTTTTAGTCCATATAAATCCGTTCCCTGGTCATTATTACATGTAAACTGTTATATCAGTGAAGTAAAAAAATATCGTTTTGAAAATCTGAGAATTAATACGTAATAATAACCACAGAAATGCTTACTTTAATAAGCACACATCTCAGTGCTAATATTCATATCAATAATTATGTTAGTCTATTGTTTTCACTGCAAATATACCTCGATACAATAATGCGGCTCGTAACATATGTTCCTTGGCAGCTATGATTCACGCTGTAACAGGATGAACGAAACTCAGGCATCAGGAAGAAGTGAAGGAGTAAAAGAAAAATGTAGCTTATTGTAAAGACGGACAACTGGAGGAAGAAAAGTAGGTAAATGAGCAGAACTCGGGAGAAACAGTACAAACGTGACAAAGTTCAAGGGACAGACGAATGAGAAGATGACGAGAAAATTGAGAATGAGCAGAACTCAGGAAAACATAAGGCAGAGCCGAAAGAGAAACGAAAATATAACAAAGATAATGAGCAGAACTCAGGGATTAGGGCAAAAGGAAACAGTGGAAGGGAAAAGAAGTTAAAGGAAAAGACGAAGGTGAAGAGGATAAGGAGAATAAGCAGAAATCATGGATTAGAACAAAGAGGACCAGTTGAAGGAAAAGAAATTTTAAGGGAGAGACGAAGGTAAAGAGGATAAGGAGAATGAGCAGAAATCATGGATTAGGACAAAGAGGAACAGTTGAAGGAAAATATATTTTAAGGGAGAGACAAAGGAGAAGAGGATATGGAGAATGACCAGAAATCATGGATTAGGACAAAGAGGAACAGTTCAAGGAAAAGAAATTTTAGGGGGGAAACGAAGGAGAAGAGGATAAGGAGAATGAGCAGAAATCATGGATTAGGACAAAGAGGAACAGTTGAAGGAAAATATATTTTAAGGGAGAGACAAAGGAGAAGAGGATAACGAGAATGACCAGAAATCATGGATTAGGACAAACAGGAACAGTTGAAGGAAAAGAAATTTTAAGCGAGAGACGAAGGTGAAAAGGATAAGGAGAATGAGCAGAAATCATGCATTAGGACAAAGAGGAACATTTGAAGGAAAAGAAATTTTAAGGGAGAGATGGAGGTGAAGAGGATAAGGAGAATGGGCAGAAATCATGGATTAGGACAAACAGGAACAGTTTAATGAAAATAAATTTTAAGGGAGAGACGAAGGAGAAGAGGATAAGGAGAATGAGCAGAAATCATGGATTAGGACAAAAAGGAAAAGTTGAAGGAAAAGAAATTTTAAGGGAGAGACGAAGGTGAAGAGGATAAGGAGAATGAGCAGAAATCATGGATTAGGACAAAGAGGAACAGTTGAAGGAAAAGAAATTTTAAGGGAGAGACGAAGGAGAAAAGGATAAGGAGAATGAGCAGAAATCATGGATTAGGACAAAGAGGAACAGTTGAAGGAAAAAAAAATTAAGGGAGAGACGAAGGAGAAGAGGATAAGGAGAATGAGCAGAAATCATGGATTAGGACAAAGAGGAACAGTTGAAGGAAAAGAAATTTTAAGGGAGAGACGAAGGAGAAGAGGATAAGAAGAATGAGCAGAAATCATGGATTAGGACAAAGAGGAACAGTTGAAGGAAAAGAAATTTTAAGGGAGAGACGAAGGAGAAGAGGATAAGGAGAATGAGCAGAAATCATAGATTAGGACAAAGAGGAACAGCTGAAGAAAAATAAATTTTAGGGGCGAGACGAAGGGGAAGAGGATAAGGAGAATGAGCAGAAATCATGGATTAGGACAAAAAGGAACAGTTGAAGGAAAATAAATTTTGAGGGATGGACGATGGAGAAGAGGATAAGGAGAATGAGCAGCAATCATGGATTAGGATAAAGTTGAAGGAAAAAAAAATTAAGGGAGAGGCGAAAGTGAAGAGGATAAGGAGAATGAGCAGAAATCATGGATTAGAACAAACAGGAACAGTTGAAGGAAAAGAAATTTTAAGGGATAGATGAAGGTGAAGAGGATAAGGAGAATGAGCAGAAATCATGGACTAGGACAAAGAGGAACATTTGAAGGAAAAGAAATTTTAAGGGAGAGACGAAGGTGAAGAGGATAAGGAGAATGGGCAGATATCATGGATTAGGACAAAGAGGAACAGTTGAAGGAAAAGAAATTTTGAGGGAGAGACGAAGATGAAGAGGCTAAGGAGAATGAGCAGAAGTCATGGATTAAGACAAAGAGGAACAGTTGAAGGAAAATATATTTTAAGGGAGAGACAAAGGAGAAGAGGATAACGAGAATGACCAGAAATCATGGATTAGGACAAAGAGGAACAGTTCAAGGAAAAGAAATTTTAGGGGAGAGACGAAGGAGAAAAGGATAAGGAGAATGAGCAGAAATCATGGATTAGGACAAAGAGGAACAGTTGAAGGAAAATATATTTTAAGGGAGAGACGAAGGAGAAGAGGATAAGGAGAATGACCAGAAATCATGGATTAGGACAAAGAGGAACAGTTAAAGGAAAAGAAATTTTAGGGGAGAGACGAAGGAGAAGAGGATAAGGAGAATGACCAGAAATCATGGATTAGGACAAAGAGGAACAGTTGAAGGAAAATAAATTTTAGGGGAGAGACGAAGGTGAAGAGAAGAAGGAGAATGAGCAGAAATCATGGATTAGGACAAAGAGGAACAGTTGAAGGAAAAGAAATTTTAAGGGAGAGACGAAGGAGAAGAGGATAAGGAGAATGAGCAGAAATCATGGATTAGGACAAAGAGGAACAGATAAGGGACATAAATTTTTAGGGAGAGACGAAGGAGAAGAGGATAAGGAGAATGAGCAGAAATCATGGATTAGGACAAAGAGGAACAGTTGAAGGAAAAAAATTAAGGGAGAGACGAAGGAGAAGAGAATAAGGAGAGTGAGCAGAAATCATGGATTAGGACAAAGAGGAACAGTTGAAGGAAAAGAAATTTTAAGGGAGAGACGAAGGAGAAGAGGATAAGAAGAATGAGCAGAAATCATGGATTAGGACAAAGAGGAACAGTTGAAGGAAAAGAAATTTTAGGGGAGAGACGAAGGTGAAGAGGATAAGGAGAATGAGCAGAAATCATGGATTAGAACAAAGAGGAACAGTTGAAGGAAAAGAAATTTTAAGGGAGAGACGAAGGTAAAGAGGATAAGGAGAATGAGCAGAAATCATGGATTAGGACAAAGAGGAACATTTGAAGGAAAATATATTTTAAGGGAGAGACGAAGGAGAAGAGGATAAGGAGAATGAGCAGAAATCATGGATTAGGACAAAGAGGAACATTTGAAGGAAAAGAAATTTTAGGGGAGAGACGAAGGAGAAGAGGATAAGGAGAATGAGCAGAAATCATGGATTAGGACAAAGAGGAACAGTTGAAGGAAAAGTAATTTTAAGGGAGAGACGGAGGAGAAGAGGATAAGGAGAATGAGGAGTAATCATGGATTAAGACAAAGAGGAACATTTGAAGGAAAAAGAAATTTTAGGGGAGATACGAAGGAGAAGAGGATAAGGAGAATGAGCAGAAATCATGGATTAGGACAAAGAGGAACAGTTAAAGGAAAAGAAATTTTAGGGGAGAGACGAAGGTGAAGAGGATAAGGAGAATGAGGAGAAGTCATGGATTAGGACAAAGAGGAACAGTTGAAGGAAAATATATTTTAAGGGAGAGACGAAGGAGAAGAGGATAAGGAGAATGAGCAGAAATCATGGATTAGGACAAACAGGAACAGTTGAAGGAAAAGAAATTTTAAGGGAGAGACGAAGGAGAAGAGGATAAGGAGAATGAGCAGAAATCATAGATTAGGACAAAGAGGAACTGTTGAAGGAAAATAAATTTTAAGGGAGAGACGAAGGAGAAGAGGATAAGGAGAATGAGCAGAAATCATAGATTAGGGCAAAAAGGAACAGTTGAAGGAAAAGAAATTTTAGGGGAGACGAAGGAGAAGAGGATAAGGAGAATGAGCAGAAATCATGGATTAGGACAAAGAGAAACAGTTGAAGGAAAATATATTTTAAGGGAGAGACGAAGGAGAAGAGCATAAGGAGAGTGAGCAGAAATCATGGATTACGACAAAGAGTAACAGTTCAAGGAAAAGAAATTTTAGGGGAGAGACGAAGGAGAAGAGAATAAGGAGAATGAGCAGAAATCATGTATTAGGACAAAAATAAATGTTAAGGGAGAGACGAAGGTGAAGAGAAGAAGGAGATTGAGCAGAATTCATGGATTAGGACAAAGAGGAACAGTTGAATGGAAAGAAATTTTAGGGGAGAGACGAAGGAGGAGAGGAAAAGAAGAATGAGCAGAAATCATGGATTAGAACAAAGAGGAACTGTTGAAGGGAATAAATTTTAGGGGAGAGATGTAGGTGAAGAGAATAAGGAGAATGAGTAGAAATCATGAGTTAGGACAAAGAGAAACAGTTGAAGGAAAAGAAATTTAAGGGAGATTCGAAGGAGTAGAGGATAAGGAGAACGAGCAGAAATCATAGATCAGGAAAAAATTAACAGTGCAAGGAATAGGATGTCTAGATCTAAGGGAGAGAAAGAGATAGGCAGAATAGGAGAAATATAAGATTAGTGAGTATAACTGAGAGATTAGAACAAAGAAAAACAGTGGAAGGAAAGAAAGCTTAACATAGAGACGAAGGAGAACGGAAGAGATGTAGAGTGAGGAGAGCTGAGGGATTAGGATAAAGATAAACAGTGGAGGAAGAGAAAGTTTAGGAAAAAGAAGGGAAAGGAGAAGGTGAAAAGAATTAGCAGAGCTCTCGAGAGAAAAAAAGGACGGTATGAAGACAGAGAAAGAAAGATGATTATAAAAAGAATAAGGGATGAGACGAACAGTACGAAGAGAAAGATAAGGAACAGTTAGAAGGTGTGAGAGTGAGGGAAGTAAGCCAGGTGGAAGAGGAGGAGAAGACGGTTGAGAATGAGGACACAGGGGAATGAGGAATAGTAGGGAGAAGCAGGAAAATGATGAGAAACATAATGAGAAAAAGGATGGAAACGGAAAGACGGGATTGTGTAATTCCCTTCAATCGATAGACCTGTAACAACAATGGAATTGTAAAGTTAGGCTTTGGTCAATACTTCTTTATAAAAGACAAAATTTCAAATAAATAAATAAAGCGTTTTCTGTCAACCCTGCCCTTGATTACATGAGAAAATTTAACCGTTACATTAATTGACAGCCAATAACTAATCTTTGACGCTAACAAGAATTTCCAATGAATACTTTATAAAATCACATACATTAAAATAATAATTCATCTTCTGTTTACTTTGGAGTGACAACCCTTCACACTTCTGATTAAAGCGTTACGAAATTTGATCAGCTCATAAATCAATAACTTAAACGACCTTCGTCTCAAAATTATATAATTAAATGTGACATTTTCAATAAGTGGCAGAGACAAGTTCGCGGTGAATCGCCATTATCCTCATTCCTAACGGTTCGGGCTGGGCATTACCATAACAGCGTCAGCTGACAACGAGACGCAGACAAATGAAGAGCAATTTGCACCCGCGCCGCTGCCGCGTGGCGCTATGTGCCACTCGCTAATTGCACGCTAATAAAATTACACGGACGTGTTCAAATTGCTTGATTTATGTGGCTTTCGATTTAGACCGGATTCCAGGAAGAAAACAATTCTTACATGGTCGTGCCCAATAGCCGTGTCATTACAGGTGCATTCCCATCAAATAGGTGTGGTTCCATGCACATAGCACCAATGAAATACTTCGGACTTGGGTAATAAACTCAAACATCTTTACGCGATATTCAATTGTTGCGCATTACTTAAATACTTATATGGTTCCATGTATGTATGTATGTATGTATGTATGTATGTATGTAGAGGGAATCGGGGGTATTGTAGTGACTATTGTAGTTGCTTCAGTGAGCTTTCATGTTTGGGGAGAGCAAGTTTGCGTCGACTTCTCAGGCATACAAATTTTGTGGATGTTTGTAATTACATTACAGGCTTATTACTAAAGGTAAGCATATGATATTTGGTACAAAGATTTATTGTATCTTCATGAAATTTTAGGAAATGTTTTTGCAATTTTAGATACATCTGTAGTCGCCATATAGGCTTAGCTTTAATGATAGAAATCTTAGCTGTTTGAGGCGAAATTTTGTTGGGCATTAAGTGTTACAATTTTTAAAATAGTATAAAATGTATTACAATAGGAATTTTAGAAATCTGAAGACAAGATGTGATAACAAAAAAGAAAACGGAGACGCAATGGGTTCAGTGTAGCTTCTGTGCGATTTGTTATGATGCTAAGTGTCAATGATAAGTGCTAGATGACTTACTTGCAAGAATTGTGACAGAAGATGGAACATGGCTCCACTATTTTGGACCGGAGACAGAGGCAGACAATGGAGTGGAATCATGCAAATTCACCAAAGAAATAGAAATTCAAAAGTACACCTTCGGTAGGAAACGTTATGGCTACTGTGTTTTTCGATTCAGAAGGACTCTTGCTTGTGGACATCATGCCACACGGAACCACCATTAATTCTGACGGGTATGTTGCAACTCTCAAGAAAGTTCAAGTTCGACTGAGTCATGTTCGACGACATCGGGAAAAGCAGGATTTTCTGCTATTGCACGACAACGCACAGCCATATGTCAGTCACAAGACCACAGACCAGATCAGAAAATTCGGATAGACAACACTGAAACAGCCGCCTTACAGTCCTGAACTGTCACCGTGCGATTACCATCTCTTTGATAGACTGAAGGATCCCTTCGCGGAACGAGATTAGAAGATGACTCCCTTGTGCACGCTGCTAAAGAGTGGCTCAGACGTGTTGGTCCAGACTTTTACCGTGCTGGTCTACAGGCCCTCGTTCCTATGTTACGTAAGGCAGTTGAAAGGGAAGGGGATTATGTGGAAAAGTGACATTTTGTTCCTTAAGAATGCATCTACATTCTGTGAAAATAGCTAAGCTGTAGGATAAAAATATAATTTTTAAACAAACGTTATGCATTACTTTTGGAGTTACCCTAGTAATATAGGCTATAGTAAAGTCCGTAATATAAGTGTTCACCTTTTCAGGGCAAAGAAGATCCCTTTTCAATTCAATTTTTACTTTGATTTCATTCTTATTATGTGTTGATATGTATTTCTATGTTTTCTTGCTATGAATATTAGACGGAATTACTATGTTTGAAGTCTTGTAACAATAAATGAGAATTTCATTTGACTAATGAATTTTTCCACAATTATTCTACCTCTCACGAAATTATCAATGCAATATCACGAAATTACCAAGGTTATCACGAAATAACCAACCTTTCAGCTTAAGTTGTAAAAGTGGTTTTTGGCACATTTTCAAGAACGTATCCAATGTTTTATGTCTCCAGATTTGTACAGCAAGTTATCGTCTTTTAGATGAAAAAATCGAAATAAGGATATATTTACACATTTGCATTTTAAATTAGTTTTCATGAAATTATCACGAAATTACCAGTGTTTACCGTATGTATGTATGTATGTATGTATGTATGTATGTATGTATGTATGTATGTATGTATGCATGCATGTATGTATGTATGCATGTATGTATGTAGAGGGAATCGGGGGTAGATGACTATCGGGGGAAGATGCTTATTTCTTTGTAGTTACACATTCTTCCAAGAGTGAACGCCCACGCGCATGTCTTCATGATCACTGAGACAGTTGAATGTCTGTAGAGTGGAAGCTAACTCATTTTGTCACGTGTTCTGGTTGTGAAAAGAAGAAAATCAAGAAAACAGCTCATTTTTCTGCTATAAAATAATTGAAAAGGTATGTTACAATTTTAATACATGGTTGAATTCGTAATAACTGTCAAACATTTGTAATGGATGTTGTAGTAAAGGTTCCAAAGTTTGTATTGTTAACAACCAACGACCTTGTTCCGCCATCTTAGATTGCGTCACAGCTCGAGGCATCTTAACCCGATACTTGGGAAAGACGCTCAATTTTTTTCGGGGTAAGATGGCAACTTGTTGCAAGAATTTTATTTTTTTGTTTTCTTGCAGAGAATGCGTAAACATTACATAAGGTCCTTTGATAGAAGTAGTGGATTGAGGACAGTGTTCAACTTGCGATGGAACATGTTAGAACAGGGGATCGCAACAAATAGGATTCTTTACCGTACCCTTAAACGCCGCCTAAAAAGAAGAATGGATTGAATTTACTGTGTGCAAAAAGTGATTTCACGAATCTTGCACACGGCAATAAGTTATGTGCAATGACTGTATTCCTAAGTATAGGTAAGAAGAAAACCTGTATCTATAAACAAGATAATTAATGTTTTCTGTTTTGTACCAAAAATATAGTTTGAAAATACCTTCCAGACTTTGGTATTTCAATATGAAATTCAAACTAAATGAACAGTATCTTAAATTTTCAATCAAAGAAAAAGTGAGGCATCTTCCCCCGATCCACTCTGTGTGTGCGAGCGTGCGTGCGTGCGTGTGTATGTACGATCCCCGGCCAGATCGTGGTGGAATTTATAATGGACAAAGCAGACTGTGCAGAGAATTTTTCCTTCCGTCATTCCATTAACACTCTGCACTCATTTCATCTATCATCCGCAATAGTAAAAATAGGCTGGAGTGAATCTTGTAGATAGTACGGGTTTTCCATGCTGATATAGGAAGGGCTCGGTGCTCTAGGCCCTCTTAACGACTACTAGTATGCTAATGGGACCTGAAAGGACTTGGGTTTGGGGCCCCTGGAGCTTATCAGGCTACTCGTCCGTGAAACGGGACCTAGCCCTATCAGGGGCTGAAGCAGGATGACCCACCTGTTAGTGTCGGATGCTACTCATATCATCTTTCGAACTTGGACAATTATCGCATATATGGTGCACAATGGCCAAAGCGTGCGAAAGTGTACTGACCCGTCCACGTGCAGCCCTCGTAAAACAATTCAAGTCATGGAGGAGAAGGTTGTTGCAAACTTTAAAGAAGCAGTAACGAGAGATTAAACTGCATTAAGATTAAATGTGACACTGTATACAATAAAATTGTTCTTTTTAAGTTACAACATATGCAACCAAATAACCTGGAAAAAAGTTTGAGAACGAAGAAAAAGGAACAAAATTTAAACTAAGCTAATGTAGGCCTACATAATAAAATAAAAATTTGCATCAACTATACATTCCATTAGGTCTACAATGTATTACATTAAACAGGAAATGTTTAAGTGTATCAAGCGAAATAAAGTTTTATGACTTATTATATTCCTTTCGTAAAATATGGGTCTCTCTAAAATTATTTCAGTAAAACGTCTCTGCTCCTAGTAAATTAATTTTCGTGAAATACAGGGTGATCCGTTTTGGTGTGGATAAAATAAAAACACTGTAAAACATTTACTACTGAACTTTATTTGTTGAAACTTTGTGCAGACAACACTGAAGGATGGGAGATTCCTCAGACCTCAACATGACCCCCATTGCGCACCCTGCACAACTCATAACGGTGATGCAATTCAGCCCATGTCCGTTGTAACATAAGAGGGATGATTTGTTGAAAAGCTTGAGTAATTTTTACTCTCAGATCATCAATATTCCTGGGTTTCTGTGAATAAACAATGTCTTTAACAAAACCCTACACGAAGAAGTCAGGAGGGTTAGATCTGGGGTGTTTGGGGACCAAGCCAAGAGATAGCTGCATCTCGTAATGGGTTTCGCCTGCGACGTGCTGTATGTTTTCTTTTTTTAACCCAGAACCTGTTTCTACAAATGTTCGATACCATAACATTATGGAATCTTATTTAGGTAGGTACATTACGCACACCATACTTACATCGAAATTCTCTTTTAACACTCTCAAATTTAGCATATCAAAAAACACATTGTGCCCGCTGTTGATTTGTAATAGCAATTTTACTCATCTACGATTTTCATTTGTCCTTTCAGATCATGCATTGCTGATTGTCGTATATGGAAACTCCCATCTCTTAATCATAATATAACCAGGAAGAAATTTTGTCCTAATATCATAATAGCTTTATAACAATAAATTAATATTATCCATACCCAAACGGATCAGATTGTATTTTGGATCTTACTTTTCGCTGAATTCAGAGATATTAGAAAGAAAATTAAGCGTACTATTTTCAAACATTAATAACAAGGATTGGAGTATAAGGTCTCCAAATTTAATCTCACAGAACTCACAAGTGTGCAAACCCCAATCACACTACACATATCCAGACCATAAGAAAATTTGTCTCAGATTTTATTTAATGTCCTTTGTTATTCCTTCTATAGTTGCTACGATTTTTTTTATACTTGGAGATCTGCTGGCAAGTGAGGCACACAGACGATGTCTTTCATATAACCCCACACAAATAAATCTCACGGTTTTATGTCCGGAGATGAAGATGGGCATCGGTATGAACGCAAGATCATGGATATCGATGTGGCCGATTACACGATATTATGAGAGAATTTCGTTAAGAAATTTACAGATTAAATAGAAGTGAGCGCCATCCTGGTGGAAAATGATATCATCGGAATCATAGTTTAGCTGTAGAAATTACCAGCTGTGTAATACCTATTTCAAGGGAGAGACCAGTTACTGATGTGTGTAAAGAAGAAATGTCTACACACTTTTCGCTGAGAAATGACGCAAAAAAAAAAAAAAAAAAAAAAAAAACTTGAAATTTTGGTGAATGATTTGTTGTGGTTTTCCTGTGCCTCAGATACATACGCTGTGACAATTCAGTTTCCCTCTCAGATTGAATGTTGCTACAGTTGGGAAAACTAGGCGAGAAGCTAAATCACTATTTTTCATTTCTGTTTTCATAGTATTGCAACATTTGAATCGTTTAACCTCGTCATTGAGTTATAGAGCGTATACAATTTGTAGCTTATATCCTCTCGTGCTGAACCTTTTTCGAAAAACACGTTACACTGTCAGAAAACATTTATATTCTTATGAATAATTTTATCTTGACAAGATAATATTATTATTTAACTAATTTTACTCATCAGAAGTAATTGCTAAATTACTGTGAATTGGTTTAAGAGACTATTATTTGGTTTCAGTCATCTCATAATTAGTTTATCTTTAAAATTTAATTAGTCTGAGGGGTGTTTAAATCACTAGTGGCTTCGTTTGTTGGAGAAGTCGTCAGTTTGTTCAATTGCATTATGTATGTAGTGAGAAGTTTTGAAAAAACAAAATAATATTGTATGCAAAATTTCAATATGCTATTTTTCTATCATCAGATGAAAACCACGTAATAGTATGTATTCAAATATCCTTTATTATTTTAAATTAAAGTGAGTGTAGTTTTTTTAAATGATATGTAAAATACGAGGGTCGTACTGAAAGTCATGAGCAACCCATTGTCATAAATCTTAATTTTTGTTTTTAGACAAACCAGGTATATCATCTTAATCAACAGATTTTTGTCACGTTTCAACACAGTCTCCATTTCTTTGCACATATTTTCCCGCCATTCTCTAAGTTGAAACTTCCCTTGCTGTAGAAGTCCGTTTCATCTTCCCGAAGACACTGACGCACTGCTTTCCGGATGTCCTCCAGCATCTCGTAGCGTTGGCCTCGCAGCTGCTTCTTTACAGAACCAAAAAGATGATAGTCGGAGGATGCCAAGTCGGGATTGTAGGCAGACTGCGGAAGAATTTTCCACTCAAATGTTTTGATTTTCTCCACGGTGGGCACGATCAGTGTAAGGCCACGCGTAATCGTCAGCTTCAAAACTGTCTGAAATAGCGGACATTATTTATGGCCTGTCCAGGTTCAAGAAATTCAACCAAAATGCATCCCAGAATTCATCAACTCTTTCATTGTTGCGTTCCGTGGAAGCAGTTCGAGAACGACTGCTACGAGGCTCATCTTGGATGCTCGTGTTCCCACTTTTGAAATGTTTCACCCATCTCCTAACATTGCTGGCGCCATGCAGACATCTCCGTATGCACGCTGAACTCTGAGGTGAATTTCAGCAGCAGATTTTTCTTCTTTAACAAGGAATTTAATGACAACACGCTGTCGAAACGAACCATCGTTGTCGACCATTTTGCACACATTGCCTGTGGTCACATGATAGAAGTTAATGACGTCACAATAAGTCAATATATAGTGTAAAGTCTGTAGATTATAATCATATAATCGTTTTTATTACATTGTTGAAATTGAAATGACAGCAATGTGTTGCTCATGACTTTCAGTACGAACCTCTGTATTAAATTTCTAAATTACACATTCAGAGACGAAGTTAACTCTCAGTTTCCTAATATGTTAAATACTTTAGAATTACAGATGTGTTATGAGAAATTATATGTAACATATCGAAGTAATAGTGTCCTAATAATATGTTAGGCTAGAAATTACCGTTTGTTATGGAAGTCACAGGAATGCATAAAGGACATTACTTCGTGTAGAATAATTTATTATAAGAAGGGCGCAAACGCATTTCAGTCGTTATATCTGATTACACGTAATGCACTCGCCCTGCTGATGACAGCCAAGTGAGCAGATGGAAGATAAGGCTTCACATGTGAAGCACTCAGCAAGCTCTAACTTGTGAACACGATGTCATTACGTAGCAATCATAAGCACATACTCATAGAGGTAACCCACACACGGTCACAGTTACAATGCAATATGAGCAATGGGAAAGTACACTGCTAAATTAAATGTACATAAATATTTTATTTTCGGAATATAAAGTATATGATCTGCTTTCACTTGTTAATTAACTAGGTTACGCTGTTGACTAGTTTCAGCCTGTTGTGGGCTATCTTCAGAACTGAGTGGTCTTCGCGTCTTCTGATTGCATTTCCTGTGGGGGTATGTTTGTGTAGTGTAATGTGGAGTAACAAAGTGTGTGTGTTCTCAAAATGAGTTGTGTTGAGGATTTCATGCGGGTGTGTTTTTGTGTGCTGTATATTTCGTATTGTTTTAGTGTGTTTAGTTTCTGGTTTTTCGGTTGAATATGTAGAATTTCCACATTGCCTATGGTCACATGATAGAAGTTAATGACGTCACAATATGTCAATATATAGTGTAAAGTCTGTAGATTATGATCATATAATCGTTTTTGTTAAATTGTTGAAATTGAAATTATAGAAATGTGTTGCTCATGACTTTCAGTACGATCCTCTCTATTAAATCTTCTGAATTACACATTCAGAGACGAAGTTAACTCCCAGTTTCCTAATATGTTAAATACTTCGGTATGTCTGTGTAGTGTAATGTGGAGTAAAAAAGTGTTGTGTTCTGAAATTGAGTTGTGTTGAGGATTTCATGCGGGTGTGTTTTTGTGTGCTGTATATTTCGTATTTTTTAGTGTGTTTAGTTTCTGTTTTTTTCGGTTGAATATGTAGAATTTCCATGTCTGTGTTTATGTTGCTACAGGTGTGATTGGTATTTGTGATGTGTTCTGCGTATGTGGAAGTGTTTTGTGATTTGGTTATGGCTGTGATGTGTTCTTTGTAATGTGTTTGAAATGGTCTGCCTGTTTGTCCTATGTAGAAGTTGTTTCAAGTTTTGCTTTTGAGTTTGTATATGCCTGTGTGGTTGTATTTTTTGTGTTGTTGTGTGCTGAGATGCTTTTGTAGAGCGTTTTTTGTTCTGTATGCAACGTTGTAATTTAATTTCTTGAATGAGGTGCGATCTTGTGTGTGTTTTTGTTTTCGTATATTAGTGCGATGTATTTTTTGTGTTCTTGTGTTTGTGTTGTTTTGTTTTGTCTTTCTTATTATGTTGTCTATTATCTTAGGATTGTATCCGTTTTCTTGTGTTATGTGTTTGATTGTGTTTAACTCTTCTTTGTAGTCTTGTTAGCTCATTGGTATGCTGGCGTACCATTGCTCGGAATGCAGCTTATTTGTGTTGTGTTGGGTGATTGGATATGTTGTATATGTGTGTTGTTATTTTCTGTTTACCTTATACAGCAATCCACTTTCAGTTCAAGTGGCTGGTCAAATAAGAAGTTCCCTACGTGTGTCAGAGGAGATGACGTTATTGCTGACGCCAGCGTTTCTGGCGCGTGTCCTTGGGTACAATGCACAGTCTGCGAGCAGCTGTTGATAGTGTAGCTGAGAATGTTACCACCTCCTATACACGTCACGTCAGCAATCTGTCAATCACAGTTGCCAGTCTTGCTGCCCAGACTGTGGCAAAAGTAAGATACTCGCACTTAAGTTTCCCTACGCTAGCGTTCCTGCGGTGTGTCCTTGAGTACAGTGTCCAGTCAGTGAGTTTCTGTTGTCACTGCAGCTGAGAACGGTATCTCCTCCTAAATACACGTCACATCAACATATCACGAAATAAGGTAGGCCTACATTACGAAATTAAGTAGGTTTACCCTATTTCGTAAAAAAGGAAATGAGTCCAACAGAAGTTAAAGCAGACAAAGATGCTAGAATGGGGGAATTCTTTTCAGAGTTTTTGACTGTGGAAAAACGAGCAACAGTATTTAAACATAGTCGAGAGAGTGTGGAGACGAACCCTCAGTGGAAGTCCAGTAACAGCATTAAGTGAAGAAATCGTAGAAAAAATCCACGATATGATGTTGAATGACCGTCGAATGAAAGTGCGTAAAATTAGTGAGGTTATGCGTATCTCTTCTGAACGGGTGCGCTACATCTTAGTTAATGTCTTGAGCATGTCCAAAGTCTCTGCAAGGTAGGCTCCGCGATTTCTTAACACCGGAACAAAAGCACGTCCGATGTAAAATTTCGAGAGATTGTCTGGTTCGATTCGAGGAAAACGCGCCCGAATTTTTTGAGGTGTTTTGTAACCAGTGATGAAATTTGGACCCACTACTACATGCCAGAGAATAAATAGTAGTCGAAACGATAGAAGCACAGCTACTCTCCGTCTCCAAAGAAAGCAAAAGCTGTTCAATCTGCTGGGAAAGTCACGGCATCCGTGTTCTGGGATTCTGAGGAGATAATCGTGATTGACTATCTAGCAAAGAGGAGAACAACAACTGAAGAATATTATTGAACTCTCCTGCAGGAACTTAGAAGAGGGAAAATTCGTGAGAAGAGGTCGGGATGGCCAAGAAGAAAATGGTGTTTGAGCATTACAATGCACCTGCTCACTCCTCTGGAATCGCAGTTGCTAAACTACACGAACGACGGTACGAATTGTTGCGGTAACCCCTCCCCCCTATTCACCAGACTTCGTACTTTCAAACTTCTTTCTTTTTCTAAAGCTCAAAACTCACTTGGCTAGGAAGAAATTTTCGCCAAATGAAGAGGTTATTACAGCAGCAGAAGACTGTTTTTTTTTTTTTTTTTTTTGCAGATCTCGAGGAATCTGTATAGGAAAAGGGTAAGCTTATACCAGCATTGCAGCACCGGTGAACAATGTGTGTTTATCTCAGGGGAATTACGTTGAGAAATAAATATTATTTCAGAGTAATCCTAGTTTAATTTTTATGTCAGGCTGTGAACTTTTCTAACAACCCTCGTAGTGTGTTACGGAACTTCGTCATCCCTAGACTACGGAATCACGACCTGGAAAACACAATCTTTATGCAAGATGGCGCATTATCCACATTTATACCCGGACAAACAAATTAATTATACTGATCCAACAATTAGCCTCCACGATCTCCAGATCTCAATCCGGTCGACTTTTGATTGTGGAATCATCTTAAGAACGAGTTTTCGCGGCACTGGCAACAACAACCTTTCAGGAATTCGTAAGAAATTGGCAATATTTCAAGACACTGCAAAATGCTGTGCATGGTATCGCACAAAGAATGGTATTTGTTATGCAAGAGAACGGTGAAAATATTTATAATTATTTGTAAAAAGAAAACCCGTTGTTTAACTAACCACTGAAGATTTTTTAAACTCAACGTTATACTATTTATATCGCTTTAAAGTTCGAAGTGACTTTTGAATGCCCTTATATTATACAAGACTTTCTCGTAAATTCTTAAAACAAAAGCCAATAGATGAAGAGGCCACTAGCTAGCTGAAAGAAACTGAATCTGGCTGGATATAGAAACTGATGTGGATCCTTACCAAGTCCAACTAACGGAGTGGTTTTGTCATAAAACGTGATTAAAAAAACGTTTTACTGTATTACAGTGAATTGGTCACTACCTATCCATGGGTAATAATCCAGGACTTTAATTAATTTTATACGAAAACTTTAATTCAAGGTTTATTTACAAAATTCGTAGCATATAGACTCTAAAGGGAGGAAAATGAGTGAGATTTCTCTTTTACAATAGTTCGAAAGGAATTCTAGTTTAGAAAGGAATTCTAGTTTAGAATGGTTGCGTGCTACATATTTGTCTCAATCATGAACCATGATAATGATGGCTGCGATGACGCCAACGATGACAGATAATGATAACGAAAATTTTGATGATGATAAACGAAAATTATTACGACCAAGGTCACAGATGATAACGGTGACGATGGCAGACTGTTATGATGATACGAATGGCAGACAATATTGTGAACGTGGCGACGTTAAAAAGAACTAAAGTCGGTATGTTGTGAAATAATGATTATCAATGCTATTACAACGATAATTATGATTTTATTTTGAATTAGCTGAACACAACCATATAATTTGTCTAATTTAATCAATTTGGTTTAATAATCTGCTCCTGAATTTTACGTAAATATCCCATTGAACTGCTTTTCAAAATATAGGCTAACTTATTTTTATTCTGGTAACAATTTAACTTCGAGTGAATTGAATTTCATAATACAGAATGATTCACGAGAATTTACAGTCACTTACGGAGCTTATTTCCGAAGACATTCTGAGCAAATAAATTTCATATAAACATTTGTCTTAATTTCAATATTTTCGAAGTTACACTAATTTGAAATTCTTCGCAAAATATCTCTTTTCTTTAGTGTTAAGGATAAAATAATACTACAAATAGAGAATGAACTATTCAGAAGTATCATTTTTTTAATTCGCTAGCGTTCTGAAGCTAAAAATGTGTTGTCAGTTGCTTTGTACAGATTTTTAACTAAAAATTACGTCATTCTTACGCACTTATCACAAAAAATTGTCACAAATCATACGACTTTAGAAACTTGATTCTTTACAGTTTAATTACGCATCCTAATGTACAGTTTTGAAGAATTTGGAAGAGTGGCGTGATTTGTAACAATTGTTGTGATAAATGCGTAAGAAAATGTAATTTTGTAGTCAAAAATCGAAAAAAAAATCTTTAAGAAGCAACTATGGAATTCAAATCACATTTTTAGCTTCAGAATACTAGCTAATTAAAGAAATGATACTCCTGAATAGTTCATTCTTTATCTGTAATATTCTTTTACCCTTAAAACTCAAGAATACTGGTATTTTACAAACAACTTCAAATTAGTGTAACTCTGAAAATATTGCGATTAGGACAAATGAAGAGTTCGCGGGAAAAACGATGAATGTCACATTTCTGTTAAGGATTAGATAATGATCTTAATTGAGTCTATAACTGCAAGATGTAGTGCTGTTTCTATAGAAAATAAAGGAAAGGATTACTGTATTCGTGGTGATAATTCTCCTTTTTACCATTTTTCATAAGAACAACATTAAATTTCGTAGTGATCCATTGAATTAGATAATGACATCAACCTTAACAAAACTGTGACATTCATCGTTTTTCCCGCGAACTCTTCAAATGTTTATATGACAATTTTTGCTCAGAATGTCTTCGGAAATAAGCTCCGTAAGGGACGGCAAATCCTCGTGAATCACCGTGTATTATTTTAAAATTTAGTTTAAATACAACAACCAAGATCTACCTAACATTACTTCAATCAAATTCATTAAAATTTAACTGATTTTCATTAACAATATTCCTTCTTTTGAACTGATTTTTACAACCAGATAATTTTTAATTCAGTTCCATGAACAACTTTGTAAACAATTCTACATTAAAAATTTTGATTTTTCATTATATATGGTTTTGTCTAAGCTGCTTACCGTGATCAATTTAATTTCATCAAAATTTATAATCAAGGATAACATATCTGCACTACTTGAACCGTTTTATATGAACAACTTGACTTAAACAATTTAAATTATTTCAATATAATTTTTATAAACAGTTTGTATACTTGAAAAAAATTCAATGAACAATTTGGCTTACTTAACATTAATTTTACTACACAGCTTGACTTGCTATCAATTACTAGATTTCTACTGGGCTACTTCTCATCAATAACTAAAACAGTTCATAATTATTTTTTTTCTGGAAAACTTGGCTTGAACTGAACTGATTCTTATCAAAGAAAACGTGGCTTCTTTCAAAACGTTTTATTGAAAAATTCATTTTGCTTTAAAATGAATTTTTGTGAATAATTTTGTTTTAGTTGAGATGATTCTATTCCTCAGATTCTGACAGACAACGTGACCCTAGCTAATCAAATTACAATGGAAAATATTAACTGCTACTATCCAGCAGCTTGCGAACTTGACTTTCATGCAAAGAAATGACGCCATTTTCATGAAACAGCTTATTTTCATAAAAAAATATTTCAGTTAAATTTTCATTATTTACTGACAAAATAACGAGAGAAATTAATTCATTCCTGTTTCAAGTATATTTAAATATTTACAAATATTTTAAAATAAATGGCATTCACAATTTATTGAACACTATTGAAAGATGATACTCGTATATTTTGATAAATATGATGTCTTATAAAACAGTTTTCTTGTTTAATAACTCCTGAATATAAAATTGTTGTAACACACAATTTTCATATATTTTCTTTCCTTTTATGGGACTAATTTTATAAATAAGAATAAAAGTAAAGTTTGCTTATGAAATTAACTAAAATTTGGATCATTACCTGTGGACAGGTTGTGACCAATTTACGTAAAGGAATTCAGTTTGTTTAGTCACGTTCTATAACGAAGTCTTTGTCGCCAGTTGGACTTGGTAAGAAACCCACATCTGTACTTCAGATGGTTATGCCGTATTTCTACCATAACTGGCAGCAGATATTTGATATCATAACTATTATATGATTTTTCGTAGTATGGAGTTTGTTCTGTTTGGGAAGGAAATGTAAAATTAGGCAGGAACTCACTTCGTCATCATTTTATAACCTTATTTTCCATTTTAATAACAGATTTTAAAATAATAATTGTAATTAACTTTAACTTTCTTTCTCAGTATAGGCCCTATGTTTTACATATGTGCTTCTGAATACCTAATTCAATATTTTATCATATTAACAATGCTATTCTTATTTACTTTTATTTTCTTTAATTATAATCCAAAAAATATATAAATGAAGGAATTTACTGTGAAGAGAAATACGAAGATAATCTTTCGTTTTCTGAATTGCACAATATCTTTGTACAGGGCTTTCATTTCAAAACTTCCCAGTCTAAATAGCTAATTATTTAAATTGAATTCAATTTAAACAAAAAACACTGCGATTTAGATATTAAGGGGGAAGTCTGAAACCAGGCTTAATTGCATTCAAGATTTCACCCCCCAACCCCCAACCACCTCCACTTCGAAGTTTCAAATGGTACCCCTATACTTAAATATGAAAGAGCATTCGATTCTTTATAGGCTAGACCTCATTCACTTGTTTTCTATCGTAGCCTGGAAACCTGGATGTTGTTATTGTTGATTAGATCTGAAGAGAATACTCTTACTCACTGGCTTTTAAGGAACCCGGAGGTTCATTACCGCCCTCACATAAGCCCGCCATTGGTCCCTATCCTGAGCAAGATTAATCCAGTCTCTATCATCATATCCCACCTCCCTCAAATCCATTTTCATATTATCCTCCCATCTACGTCTCGGTATCCCCAAAGGTCTTTTTTCCTCCGGCCTCCCAACTAACACTCTATATGCATTTCTGGATTCGCCCATACGTGCTACATGCCCTGCCCATCAGATCTGAAGAGAATAAAGGTACAAAAACTTCTTGATCATTTCATATATTAGGGTCTAGTTGTGTTAGTGTATTAAATTATTTTAAAATGATGTATACCCTTCAAGAGAGTACATAAATCATGCTTGTAGATAAATATATTATGATGTACCGAAGTACATACGATATTTCCGTGCAGATATTCTGCGCCATCATATGATGAAAGATGAGTGGAACGGAAAAAAATTCAACTATCCATAGACTTACTCATCCATTCCATTCCATTACCCAGCCACATATTCAATATTTATCCACGTATTCACTTATTCAACTATCACTTATTAATTCATTATTGACTTTAATTCATTACGTATTTATCTATTGAATAGTTATCCATTTTTAACCTATCCATCAATCCATACATACATCAATCATTATTCTATTCATCCCTCTATCATTCTTCTATCCACATAGCTATTCAACCAACCAATCAGCCATTCTAATCCAACCCACCCCATTCTACAATACATTCAACCATCAATCACCCAGTCACGCTTTCTATCTGTCCAACCATCACTAATTAATACAATTAATTCGTTCGTTCGTCCGACCTTTCCTCCGTACATTCATTCATTCATATATCAATGAAACCACACATCCACTGACACTTTTCATCAATCTATCCAACTGTACATCCATTCATCAATTTATCCATCCATCGTTGTATTTACTTCTATGGTACCCACCGCGCATCCATCATCGCAGTCATTTAATCCATATTACCCTTTCACCTGAGCCATCCACCCACCCGTTTATCCATACAGTCATTGATTGCACCCATAACCCCACCCAATTCACCCCACTCAAAATCCCGTCTGTTTCTACTCTATTAATTCATGCACACATCACGAATATACAGTTGTTTTTATAGCTAGTACATATTACGTAGGTCTTGAATAGCTTCAAATTATTGCGTTACTCTTTCTTCTTTATTAGGCTATACGAAACACTGGGAACAGTCTGATGCTGCAATAGTCAATTGCAATAGACCTATTTGGACAGTATGCACGTTCATTGTCTCTAGTACAAAATGTGCTAATGATAATATTTTTTGCTCTTCTTCTTCTTCTTCTTCTTCTTCTTCTTCTTCTTCTTCTTCTTCTTCTTCTTCTAAGTTCTTGAACGATTGAACAGTGTGTTGAGATTGTGTAGGGCTTGTCTCCGTTCAATATTTACGTACAAGTTCCTTCATCAACGCAATATCACCCAAGTCAGATACTCCGATCCGTTACGCCTGGTAGTTCAAACTAAAATGGGCATTTTTCAAAATCCACAAAATTCTTACCGGTTAGACCTGTCATTACACATACCCGAAAAGACTCAATCACCTACTAAGAGTATGTTTTATGTTTCACAGAACTGACTATAGACTTTTGCATTGTATTCACCTCCAAATTTGTATTGAACACTCAGATCGTATTTTGATTTATTACAGACTTTGATGGCGCCTGAGGAATTACGCTCTATAGTAATGAACACAAGATAGAGGCTGTTATTTTATAGCTTGGAGAAAACTTTATGTTTAGGTTGCTTTAAGATGGATATTACGCTATATACAGGGTGTTTCGGATAGTGTTACTAACTTCCAGTGCTGATGGGGAAGGACACATGTATCAATTTGAGATAAGGAACCCTGGTCCGGAAATAACTGAGTCGAAAGTTATAAACAAAAATAGTTATGTGGAAGTGAAATAATTTTATTCCTCTGTACACATTATTTATGTGTATTTACCTGTACGTCTTACACATACTGTATTCATCTGACGTTGTTTACGTTGTCTACTTACAGTATTCCATTTAGTGCGCTGTCTGAGGAGTGGGGACAGGAAACTACACTAAAGCAATGCAGATAGCATAATGTGTAACGGACATGGTCGGTCCTGATATGCACGTCTGTAAACAGCAGTGTATGTGTACAAGTTGCAGTGTCCAGTCGATCAGTCCTAGTGAAATGGAGGAGTACACGAGAGCGGAATAAGCAGACCTGATTTTCGAATACGGATGAGCCAATGGGAACAGTAGACAAGCTCACAGATTGTATCGGGCCAGTACCCACGTAGGAGACATGCGGCCCATACCATTTTTCCACGACTGTTCCAAAGGTTAAGGGAAGGAAGGCACGTGATGCGAAATTACAACTCCATTTCCACACAACTATTTTTGCTTATAACTTTCGACTCAGTCATTTCCGGACCAGGGTTCCTTATACCAAATTGATACATGTGCCCTTCCCCATCATCTCTGCAAGTTTGTAACACCAGCCCGGAAACACTCTGTATAGCAGGTCTTTCAATACAAACCCAGATTTCTCCAATCTTTTCCATTTTCTGCCTTCCTCTTAGTCTCCGCACATGATCCAGAGCCTATATTTTAATGCCGTCTATCATCTGATATCTTCTTCTGCCCGAACTCTTCTCCAGTTCACCATTCCTACTAGTGTATCTTTCAGCAGGCAGTTTCTTCTTAGTCAGTGACCCAACCAATTTTTTGTCCTCTTCCTGATCAGCAGGGAACGGATTTATATGGACTAAAAATATATGAAATATGTAAATATATATGTAGTTATTTTTACCAAAATATGGAATTAAATATGGATTTTTACCAAAATATGGAATTAAATATGGACTTAAAATTATAAAAAAATGACTATGTACGTTAAATATTGGTACATTTTAATCAAACTAAACAAAAAATATAATGGACGTACCTTATCTTCCAATGTAGTTTCAACAAAACACAATTTTTATTGTCTGTTACCATAACAATAGGTTACAAACATTTCTTTCAAGTGCTGAAAAGTGAATCTTCTTCTATTGTCTCTGAGGATAGATTTATACTGACTAAAAGAGCGTTCGACGTCACAAGAAGTAACTGGTACATAATTCAATTTCACAATGTCTGCTGGGGATAAGTCCAAGTTAATCTTCACTGTTGATTCACCACTCATCACAGCAACAACCTTTCGTAGTTCTTCATATCCAGGGTTTTTTGAAAGTACAGTGTCCACCTTAGCTCTTACTGCATCTGCAACTTTACCTCTACCACGATTCAGTTGTTCCACAGTACTATTTATAATTTCAAAACTTTCAGATAGTGAAAGGTGCCTATTTTGGAGACTTTTGAGCGTTTTTATGATGCATGAAAATGTATGCTGAATGTGAGCTAAGTCATTCTTCACACTTATGTCACAGGTAACTGTTTTCGCAGTATCAATTGAGACTGCATCTTCAGAGTCCAATGCAAGGAGAACATTGTTAATAGAGTCTATATGTTCGGCATAATATTCAACTGCTTCTAGCCATGTACCCCATCTAGTTAAAATTGGCTTTGGTGGCAATGGAATTTCAGGGTACATTTCTTTCAACACGTTAACTCTACTGGGAGCTTTGAGAAATACTTTTTTCACTGATGAAATCAACAAATCTACTTTAGGGAAATTGTCTCTGACCACTTCTGCCACACGATGAAATGCATGCGCCACACAAGTAAAATGAGTCAATTTAGGATATACAACAGATAATGCTTGTCCAGCTTTGACCATATAAGGGGCAGCATCGCTAATAAAGAATAACACATTATCGTACATAATACCCTTTGGCACTTTTCTAGAACATCACAATGTAAAAGAATTCGTTCAGAATATTGTTCACTTAACAAACCGATAACTACATTACCAACAAGTCTACCTTCTTTGTCGGGAGTCTCATCAATGGAAACCCAAATTGAACTATCTTTAATTTCATCTCTTATCTTCTGTATTGTCTCATCGTAGATGGATGGAGCATACGTCTTCCTAAGTGTTGACTCATCCGGGATTGTATGTTGAGTATATTTTTCAAGGAATTCCCTGAAGACCTTATTCTTTAGTTTGTAGAGAGGAATATCAGCAGAGATGAGAGAACGGCACAGGTCGATGTTAAACTCAGATCTTACATTCGATGTTGTTGGTTGTGTTAAAAACAATTGTCTCTGCTTGGAATTTAGTTGTTTGTTGGCCTGATGTTTACTAGTTGTAATGTGTTGTTGCACCAGGAACTTTTGTGTAGATGATACTGCACACTGACACAAATTACAAAATAATATTTTATTGTCAGTTGATAAACCATCTTCTTTAAATTCTGAAATGTAACTTGTTAGTTTTGATTTTAAATTGACTGAATGACGTACTTTTGGCATATTTACCGTCTTTATAGTATGATTTACAAAACTGAACCTATGTGTACTCTGACTGGCATTTAACTGTTGAGCTGCACAACTGAAGTCTGTTAAAAATTTTAAATTAAATTAATACAGTTTTGTAACTTACTTTCCCCATTGTTGATAGGACTGCTAATTTTCAAATAACTCTGATGTTAAAGGGATTACTGAACATGTGTTTAAATCTCTATTGTTGAAATGTATTTTTAAAAGTTAATGGAATTTTGTTTTGTTTTATTGTTAAACCTAATATAATATGGACTGTTTTATATGAAATATGGAAAATATATGGAAATTAACGAAAATATGTACTAAACTCTAAAATATGGAAAAATATGGAAAATAAAAGTAGGATTTTTCAACCCTACACATTGTGAAACATAAAGATAATGCAAAATATAAATTATATTAGCTTTATAAGTAAATATGTATTTACATATAAATCCTTTCCCTGCTGATCAGTTTCAGCATCATTCTTTCTTCACCCACTCTTTCCAACACAGTTTCACTTCTTATTTTGTCAGTTCATTTCACAGACTCCATCCTTCGCCATATCCACATTTCAAATGTTTCTATACGCTTCTGTTCACTTTATCATTATGTCCATGTTTCTGTCCCCATACAATGCAACACTCCACACAAAGCACTTCACTAGTTTCTTCCTTAGTTCTTTCTCCAGAGGTCCGCAGAAAATGTTCTTTTTTCTATTAAAAGCTTCCTTGGCCATTGCTATCCTCCTTTTGACTTCCTGGTAGCAGCTCATGCTACTGCTTATAGTACACCCCAAGTATTTGAAGCTGTCCACTTGCTTTACCACCTCATTTCGAATTCGCACGTTTGCCTTCTTTATTTCTCTTCCGATAACCATGGTCTTCGTCTTGTTGGTATTTATGTTTATCTCATATTGCTCACACCTGTCATTTAGCTCAAGTAGCATATTAAGTGTAATTTATTGATTTCATAATTATAGAAATTAAAATACTGGTTAGGCCTACTCCTTAGTTATAACATCGTTACGATACAAAATATAGAAATAATTAAATATTTCCGTCAGTTGTGGTAAAGTCTTACCAGTTTGGGTAATGTTTGTTATATACGATACGTATCTTATAAATAGAGCTCGGATTTTGTGCTAAATGCTTCTAGTTTTCTATAGGGATAAACTAAAATTAGTTAAATATATTCACGTAATAATTCATAATTACATAATTCTGATTGTTGTCTTATACAGTGTAAATGTCCGATTATTAAAGAGTCCTCTGAAGTTAAGTATTTAGGCATAATTTTCGATAATCATTTAAAATGGAACCAACACATTAATTACCTTTGTAATAAATTATATTATTTCGTTTTATTGAGGAATTATTTGTCAATAAGTTTATTACACACAATATATTTAACTTTATTTCAATCGGTAATTATGTATGGAATTATAGGATGGGATAGCTCATTTAAATCCAATTTTAATCCACTTTATTTATTACAGAAGAAAGTAATTAAAATATGTCTTCATAAACCTATTGATTTTCCATCTCAAAAATTGTTTTTAGACTTTAATGTACTTAACATAAGACAAATTTATTATATTGTATTAATCAAATTCATACATAAAAATCGAAATAATTTTGAATTTTCTCATAGTTATGAAGAAAAGGTATGAATTCTTTGAGATTGTTTGAACCAAAATGCAAGAATGTACAGTATTTAATCATAGTAGTAATTTAGACCCAAGAATATATAACAAATTTATATTTAAATATCCTAATCTTGTCATTTCTAATAGTTCTAGTATTAAATTAAAAAAAGTTATGTACGGATTTTATAAAAATTGAAAAATTGTAAATTTAAATTTATATACTATAATTGCATAGTAAACATAAGACAAATTGTATTGTATACTTATTAATTTCAATTCAGGAATCCGCCCCTGAGCACGAGTTCTACTCTTTCAGGGGCGAGCTAAAGTTTTTCTGTATATATTATATTTTATGTTACAATTATTAGCAAAAAAATAAATAGATAAATAAAATAATAATAATAATAATATGAATATTTGAAAGTAGCTTTATAGTGCCTAGCTGCCTATTTTGCCCATTGTGACATATTTTAAGATTTTTGAGCCTAAAATATCTATTTATATTTTTCAGTATTATATGTTTTTAATTTTAAGTGTAGCAATGAAAGAGAAAGTTTTGAATATCATGGGGCGGGTATAGTTCAGAGATCTTGTAATAGTTTGGCTGTAGGAATGAAGAATTTCCTGGAAAGTGACTGGTTTTGTTGAACATTTGAACATCAGTAATAATGTGATGAATGGGATAGTTGTACGTTTGCTGAAGGAATCAGCATGCCAAGGGAGAGAGAGAGAGACCCCAAAATGTTCTCTAGCTGCCCCTTTTTTTTAAGAGTAACCATTAAAAGGTTCAGCCTAATGATCAATCAATAAAAGGCAATTTAATTTCTTAATTAAAGACTTATTTTCTTTCTCTGAATATTATTTTTTTATTATTTATAATTTATATATTTAATCGAAGTGGCTGTAAGTTAAAAGAGCAGCTACTGTATCTCTAACTGGATCATATTTTTTTTATATTATTAATTTATATGATTGTACAAATGATAATTTACTATATGTAATAAACCCCTCAAAACAAGATTACAAGATTTAAGCCTTAAAATGACTAAGTGTCCTATAGGATACATTTTTTATTTATACCATAATTTTAATATAATAACAGAGAGAATAGTAAAATATTAAATGTGTTTACTGTCGAGAGATTTAGTAGATTAGTAGGCTAGATCTGATGAGATCTGTAGATCTAATATCCCCAAAGCACCGGACTCAGATATGTCAGTAGTAACCTCCACATTTTGTCGTCATAATTTGTAGCCTACTTTCAAGTTGTGCGTTTTTTGTGTTGTGTCTGTTTACTAGAATTTAAATAACAGAAAACAAAATGGGTAGAGAAATATAAATGTAAGCAAAATTACAGAATAATGATATAACATTGCGTTATTTTCGTTACGGTCCGTCGTGGATTAAGAAATACCAGTGTGAGACGTCGATTGACTGACAAACTGGACATCAAATATTGATACGGTAGCTGAAGTTTCACGTATATATCGACCGAGTCACTGCTACCATTATTTCTAGTAGGTACAGACTCCACAATTAGCGCTACTATCGCTAGTTCCTTGGTTATAGCGATCCTAGCGGAGACTCTACATAACTACTTGCAACTACATTAAATTTTATCGGGAGATGAGGCTGTGTATCGAAAATACTCTTGCAATGTAGGCCTACGTATTACAATAATAAAAAATCTACCACTCAACGAAATAATGGTTAGTTTTTAAATGTTTTCAGAATTACAGGGGGCAAGAGCGACTAATGATTCACCATAAACTTAATTTACGACGACAGTGTTCCATAATTTTAATGAACCCCTTAGGGATCCGACAGAAAGAGTGATACATCACTGAAATGAACAGTAAATCACATTTGTGAAAATAAGTATTCTTAGAAACAAAGTTATTGGTACTTCTATTTGTCAGCAGTTCTTTCTTCACTCTCAATTAATAAAATAGAAGACCTTTCTTACAGTAGGCATTGCGAAATATAAAAACCAACTACTAGCAGGGTTGTACAAGCTTCCTTTCTTTGATGATATTCTATCGTTCAGATATCATGAAACGCTTTTCAATCTGCGGTCTTGCGTCATGCCGCCATGTTACTAGAAAACCCTACTTATAGGGAAGGTCTTACGATCTTAAGGTTCCCAGAATAAGTAAAGCGTTATTATTATTATTATTATTATTATTATTATTATTATTATTATGAGACTGTCTAATGCTGGTAAGTAAATCCCACAAGAGTGAGAACAAAGAAAAATATGGGCATTAATAAAATCGCGACAGTGATCTGTGCACTATATGGAAGCGAAAACTGGACGACAAAAAAAAAAAAAAAGAATAAATTTAAATTATAGGCAGCTGAGTTTTGCGTTGGAAGTTACAAGAAATGATATATAGAAAAATGGACATGTGTAAAATCAAATGGGAACAATTTCGTTGAGACTATAAACTATTATCAACAGTAATCTCACTAGAGGTTTTGATTTATCTAGAGAAAATCAAAACTCGACTGGGATTTAATTCATTATTACACAATTAGAAGAAAGCGTATAAAGATTAGAAGAAATGAAGTACTCTAATACAAAAAAAAATATTAATTGACTTACTAAAATTCTACATTACTAATGTTAGCTTCACCAAAACGTTTGAACGGAGCCGCCATTTTCAGTTGACCATCTATGCGGTAAACAAATGACGATCGCAAAGCATGTTTTCTAGTACCGTAAAGAATTTGCAGTTTGAAATGTTGGCAAACAAAAAAGCAAATGCTAGGGAAGTGATAGAAACAAACAAAGGCTAGGGAAGTGATAAAATAAACAAATGGTAGGGAAGTGATAAAATTGTAGCGATAAGCAGTCATGATTGATTGAAACACGTCTTTCATACCGTTTTATTGGTCAAAAGTAGTATGACTAGTAACAGTGTAATAGTCAAAATATTTTACCATGTACAAGGAATGGATACACGACGACATCAGCGATAAAGTTTTAATGTCAGACCAACTCACAAGTTGGACGAACGAAGAATAAACATTTTGAATAATTGAAACCCAAAAGACCTTATTTTGGATAGACCTAATATGTAGAGTCCTTAAGAATTTGTAATACAATGTTTTGTATTTCGGAGACTTCGAATTTTATTTTCACTAATAGCTAGTTGCTAGGTAGACTGTAATGTAACAAAGTATAAGTAGGTCCAAAGAAATACTAAATAACCACAATCTTTACCACCATCACCACTACCATCATCATCATCATTATCATAATCATCATCATCATCATCATCATCCTCTACATTCAAAGACTGGACTTCGATCCGTTCCATTGTCAGTGTTACTCAGCTTACTAAAAAAAATTTAACATTCCCCAGTAGGCATGTGTACAGAATAAGACAAAATATAGAACAAGCTGCGAAGGCTTAATCTATATGACACGGTGCTGTAGTATCTTCACTACCTGATCCTAGATTTGCATCCAGTAATGCAACTGCTTGATCTCTAGAAATAACATAGATAGGCTACATAAATATAAGTTTATTTATTTTTCTGCCTCTGTCGAGTTTTACCTCTCCTTTTCTTACCAACTTACAATCCATTGCGGTATAGAGAAGGATATACATATTACCAACATTGGACAGGCACACATTTTGGACCTCCCTGGCCGCATAATTGAAGGGCTCAGAGCCAAAGGCGACGACCAACCCAAAATTTTGTATTGTTCATTATTAATCCTTTTTTCAAAACTATACATTGTTGTTATAGATTAATGATTTTTTTGTATTTATTCAATGTAGACCAATTCAAAATTAACTTCGATTTCAATACATCTGTGATTATTTATTATACTTTTCTATTATAGTAAATTACACGCTTGAATGTTAATTGAGAAAAAATTTACTTCGATTTTAAAACATCTGTCGTTATTTATTATAGTTTTCTATTATAGTAAAATACACGCTTGAATGTTGGTTGAGCAAAATTTACTTCGATTTTAAAACATCTGTGATTATTTATTATATTTTTCCACTATAGTAAATTACACGCTTGAATGTTACTTAGCAAAATTTACTTCCATTTTAATATATCTGCGATTGTTTATTATATTATTCTACTATAGTAAATTACACGCTTGAATGTTACTTAGCAAAATTTACTTCCATTTTAATATATCTGCGATTGTTTATTATATTTTTCTACTATAATAAATTACACGCTTGAATGTTACTTGAGCAAAATTCACTTCGATTTTAATACATCTGTGATTATTTATTATATTATTCTACTATAGTAAATTACACGCTTGAATGTTATTTGAGCAAAATTCACTTCTGAGATTATTTATTACTTTGTTCTAGTATTAGATATCACTTTATTTTAATGGAATATCTCTATAAAATGATTACTATAGGGGCCTATACTGATTTCGTGTATGACTGGATGGTAGCCTGTTGAGCAAAGTACATTTCAATGAACAGCCTGAGAAGTAATCAACGTCCATATGTATATACACATATCAATCAACATCGATGAGATGATTACGATGGTAATTATGATGACGACAATGGTGGTGATATGGCGATTATGCGAAATGTATGATAAGTCAAAGTTCTCGGATATTGCTCCCTAGCAGCTGTTTTCGCATTCTCTGTCTGAGATCCTCTGTCTAATGAGCATCTTTATTCATTTCTGGGAGTTAAGACAGAGCATGATGATAATTCTTTCTACTGTAGTATCCACGTTCACAGAGCATGTCACTGTGATGAAGTATCTTTACCTTTGGCTCTGCGAGGCTTGTTTTATCATAAATTATTTGTCTGTTTCTTTCCTGTGTATTGTACACTGTTTTATTTTGTTTCTTTATTCTGTCTTGTGTTATTTATTATTTGCTCATTTAATTTATCTATACATGCAATATTTCTTCCATCTTACCTTATTTTCCTTCTCTCTCGTGACTTCATTTATTTATTCATTGCTTATTTGTTTCATTCTATCGTTATTATATCCTTTCATCTTCATTCCTTTTTTTTTGCTTTCTTCTTCTTTTACCTATGTTTCCCTTTTACTTCTCTTCTTACGTTTCTTTTGTTCTATAGCTCTCTCTTTAATACTCTTCTTTCTTTTTTATGTTTTTCTATTTATTTCTTTCATCTATTCTCTCATATTTTCTTTTATGTTTTCCTTACTTTCCTCCTTACTCCTTTCTCTCCTTTCTTTCTTTATTCCCTTCTTTCTTTCTTCCCTTCGTTCTCTTTTCCTTCTTTCTTTCTTTTTTCCTTCTTTTCTTCTTTATTTCTTCCCTTCTTTCCTTCTTTCCTTCTTTCTTTCTCTCTTTCTTTCTTTCTCTCTTTCTTTCTTTCTTTCTTTCTTTCTTTCCTTCTTTCGTTCTTTCCATGCTTAACCTTTAATTTTTATTTCCTTTTCATTACTGTTGTCTTTAGTTATTTCGTTTGATTCTCTTTTTGCTTTCTTCCTTCTTATAAACGCAGGCAGATCACATGAATTTTGGACGAAACAATGTCAGAAATAAATATTTAGGCCTACTTCTGGTTATTCACGACTGAAATTCGAGGAGTTAAAGCAAATAATATACTTCATAATGTGTCCTTCCTCAGCATCTCCCTCCCGACAGTTTACGTCCGGTATCTTTTACAGTGGAAAGGCTCATCATGCCATGTTTGCAATTTTTCATGAGAAAGATAACTGCGGTAGCTTTCTGTTGCTTTCCGCAAATAATAATAATAATAATAATAATAATAATAATAATAATAATAATAATAATAATAATAATAATAATAATAATAATCATCATCATCATCATTTCATTAAATTAGTGTTCTGCCAAAGGGCAGGTCTTTCACTGCAAACCCAGCATTCTCCAGTCTTTTCTATTTTCTGCCTTCCTCTTTGTTTCGTTATATGATCCATATATCTTAATTTCGTCTATCATCTGATATTTTCTTCTGACCCGAACTCTTCTTCCGTTCACCATTCCTTCCAGTGCATCCTTCAGTAGGCAGTTTCTTCTCAGCCTGTGACCCAACCAATCCCTTTTCCTCTTCCTGATCAGTTTCAGTAGCATTCTTTCTTCACCCGCTCTTTCCAACACGGCTTCATTTCTTATTCTGTCTGTCCACTTCACATGTTCCACTCTTCTCCATATCCATATTTCAAATGCTTCTATTCGCTACTCTTTACTTCGTCGTAATGTTCACATTTCTATCCCCATACAATGCCACACTCCATACAAAGCACTTAATAATAATAATAATAATAATAATAATAATAATAATAATAGCAAAACATATTCCTCTTTTGCCATATAATGAGAGAGGCAAGGATATATATATATATATATATATATATATATATATATATATATATATATATATATATATATATATATATATAAATTACAGTAGATAATTAAATAATCTGGATCCTAAATTATTTGCTTTACATTTAAGTTTTGTCTATACTAGGCTATATTTACTATATTTATATTTATGTCGACACGTGATAGAACATCATTGAATTGAGGTCAATACTACTCCGATTCTGCACTTAAGATAGGACAAGACACCTATTATTGGAGAAAAATTCGTTCCAACACCGGGAATCGAACCAAGGACCTCTCAGCTATGCGCGCTGAGCGCTCTTTTCATCTGAGCTATGCCGAGCCTCGATTCACGGCGCCGGCCGAACTCTTCCCCTTTGTATCGTCAATGGCCTACTAACTGCATTTTAAACGTAGAAGCCATGTATGCAGGAGCGCATATTTGAATGACTTTATGGCCATTTTCGACAACAGTTTAATGAATACTGTTAACATTGATAACAGGTATCTACATGTCGACTACTTATAGAAAATAGTCTTGATTATTCAATGAGGTTGGTGAGGCCTCATACATTACAAAACAGCGATATACATTTTCACTCGTGACTCGTGACTCAAACCCTCGACCCCCTGAATCCAGCTGCGTGGAAACTGCGTCTTCACGTTCTGCCTAGAGTCACTTGGAACCCTTAACATGTGACTTAAACCTGCCTTACAAGATAATATCGCATAGCTTGAAAGAAAGAGAAATATATATTTTTATAATAAAAGAGGACAGCATCTTTGACAGTTGAGTCGCTTTAAAACAAAATAATCTTTGTGTACCTCTGACTAAAAACTGGTCGTTTTACGAAACCTCGCCGACTGTCTTCTGAAAATTCTTCTCCTTTTGCAATAGAGAGATACAATAACAAACAACGCGACTAACAAAAGAACATCGGGTTAGCGGCTGTGAAAACAGAACAACATCGTCATGCGTGAAAGAATCCACTTGTCCCCTCTACTTGAACGTATGACAATAAAAACATATATAAAGAACTCGACAGACAATGTATTTCGCTTATCTTATTTCTATTCGCATATAAATTTCTACACAAATTACCGGACATCCACTGCCTGTTTTATAGAGGAAGGGAATTTTAAGTTTAATTTTTTATGCTGCCTTGAATAAATTAAAGACAAGACCAAATAGGAACAAAGTTTACAATAATATTACCCGACATGCAATGGAAATGCACATCCGAATATATTAAATTATCGTTTTGTAAACTTAAACCTTACTTAACTAGTTGAAACTCTGGTGGTAATTTCATACAACTAATATTGTCTTTTTCAGGCTATGGTCTAAGCAGCAATTAAGACACAACTCACAACTTTTAGCCTAATACTGTGTGGAAGTAACAGTCGTTTTCTCAGTATTCTCCTTGGATATGGATAATTGTCCACTATCAGTGTTGCATCCTGTATCGTCTTAGTTAATACCCTAAGGGTGAAACCTAACCATTTTTCTCCCATTACTACATACGCTAGTGGATTATGGTGCTTTTCTAGTTTGAAGGTTGAGTTTTCTTTTGCCAACTTCGTTTCGAATTTCGACACTGAGAAATAATACAACTGTTAGTGATTTTCTAATTGTTATGTTGGCAGGAGGAACAGCTGTTGTCGGTAGTGGACATTATGAGAATTCAAATTGTTCTAGACTTCTGAGCCGATTACTGAAGCTAGTGAATTCGAACATACTAATAATTAATTAATATCAGAATTATATTACATAATAATTATTTTATATGTTGTTTTGTGGTTACAATTCAAGATCATAGTCAGATAAGTGTAAATAAATATAACATGTGGTGTGATACATGCACTTCGGTGATCGATAGAAAATGCGCACGGAGACAGCAATTATAATTAAAATAGCAAAATTATTATGAGTAAGTGAGTTTTCTTAAAAATACATTTTAAAGTGGCATTCGGTTTTCGGAGTTTCTACTAATCATTTCACGTGATGAAACAAAATACCTTTTTAGGTTAGGTCTCGTGAATCGTAAACTGTTTAGTCAAAGCAATGAATTTCATGTTGCCAGGCAAAATACATTTTAATATTAGATCATATTAATCTACTAATTTCCAACATAATGTGCGAGAGGTCCAGGTGGGAAATATAGGTCTACTCTTTCACAAATTATTAAACCATTTAGAAAATACCTCCCAACATAAAGATGAGATGTAGTAAATAAACAAGACATCGTTATTGTCAATAGATGATGATGATGATGATGATGATGATTATTATTATTATTATTATTATTATTATTATTATTATTATTATTATTATTATCATTGTACATGTCATTGTGATTTTACTCTGGTGATATCTAGTATTAGTTGGCAACACTGAAGAGACGGCCAAATTAGCCTTTTAGGAACTGCTCTTACGTGATCCTCACTATACAAATCTCTAATTCCTGTTACATGCCTATTTAGTGCGCAAGAGTGAAATTACCTGAATTGACAGGAGTAAAACCTTTCCAAATGTAAAACAATTATGTAAGGAAATATTATCATCAGCTGATTGTGGTGGCGTCAATTATCATATTCTGCCAATACACGAGTTGGGCAATGAACCCGTTCCGAAGCTAATTATTGTACTATTGTAATGTTACGTCCATCTTATTTTTAGTCGACCAAGGACTCGTCTCGCGAATGGTTTGTATTTGAGAGCACTTTGTGAAAATAAACTGATGAACACACGAATGACATGTTGTTTCCTTTCTTCATAGCACTTTATTATCTCTTTTTCTATGTTTTCTATCCCCAACTGAGTTCTAATTTCTTCACTCTTGACTTTATCTCTTACTGTTACTCCAAAACTTTGTCTTAAAAAGTTCATATGTGCTGCTTACAATCTCCTTCCGTTTTCCAATCTCAAAATTCTGTACATATTTTTCTACATACTGATTAAAGTCTTATCTTGATAATAACATCCTTTGTTCTTTAAAATGATATTATTTATTCATTATCAATCACTAGTTTCGCTCTAATCGTTCCTCTTCATTAAAGGCAGTTACTTTTGTTTTACCATTTGTTATTCTCGTGTTATATTCTTATACTGTTGCATTTAATTAGCATACATTTCTTTTTAAGTTATCTTCTAGTTATTTTGCTAGTAAAATATGCTCGTCTGCAAATAAAATTGCTTCTATAAAATATTTCTTATTTCATACATTTCATGATATTTTTCTGGCATAATTGTATTATTTTATTCATATAAAAATGAAATAAAATTAGAGAGAGTCTACAGCCTTGGTATAATCCACGATTTACTATCAGACACTTTGTTAGCCTTGTTTGCAATATTGAATAATTTAATTTTCGTTTGCTTGTATAAAGATTGAACTGCACCTAGACTATTATATTACCTGGAATATTATAACTATACTTAATCTCCTGTAGGCCTAGTTTATTCCTATTTATCTATTGTTGCTTTGCATAGTCTAAGAATTCCATATGCAGGGTGTTTCAGGAGGAATAGTAAGTATTTTAGGAGGTGGTAGTATACACGAATTCGAATAAAAAATTCCATATAACACGTGTCCATTTTTTTTTTTTTGGGTACAGAGATACAGCTGTTAGATTGTAACCCAAGAAGGTGTTAAGCAAAGGCAAATGATTACATTCAAAGTTGATTTTCATAAATTCCACCACCGACTTCAATGCACTTTCGACTTCTCTTGACAACAACATGCATAGCTCTTCAGAGGTCGTCTTAGCTTTCTTTTATGAGGGCAGCATTATTCATAATCCGAACGATTAAATCGGCTCTTGTGTTTACTTTTTCTTTGTAGACTTCACCTTTCAACCATCCCCATAGGCAAAAATCTAAAGGGGTGAGGTTCGGGGACCTTGGTGACCAAAAACGTGACCACATCTGCCGATTCATCTTCCGAGGAATGTTAGGTTTAGATGATGTACCACCTGACAACTAGAATGTGCAAGGGCTCCGTCATGTTGGAAGAACATACCCACCCTTGCAACCAAAGAGGCCTCTTCCAATAAAGCTGGAAGCTCGTTTTGAAGAAAGTCTAGATAACGGGGTCCTGTAAGACGATGCGGTAACACAACAGGCCCAAGCAACTGATTGTCTATAATACAACACCACACATTTACAAAGAAGCGTTCTTGAAAATGTGTCTCCACAATGGCATGTGGGGTTTCTTCGGACCACTGATGTGAGTTACGATGTTATTGATACCGTCACGGTGAAAGTGGCTTCATCAGTGAAGAGTAAGAATGGGATTATTCGGCGATTTACAAGTAGCGAATGACAAAATTCCAATCATCTACCTTCATCTCCTGCTCAAAGGTGTTGAATCCGCTGTAAGTGATAAGGATAGAACCCGTGCATACGTAATGTCCGCTATATTCTTGTATGCGGAACACCAATACGTGCAGAAATGCAGCGTATGCTTGTTGCAGGACTATGTTCTAACAACTGAATAATGTTTTCTACTTCATCCACATTCTGTTCATTTACACGTTCAGATGAAATATGACTGCTGGACACTGCACCAGTCTCACGCAGTTTAGTGAAAACACGAGTAAACTGTGCGGTTAGAAAATCGTATGTCGTATTCTCTACAAGCAGCAACAACGTTTCCATTACAAAACCCGTACACAAATACCATATCAGCATACTCAGCATTTGTAAATACGTGCGACATGCTTAAGGGGTTAGGTACAGCTTACAGCAGTAAAATTTTTGGAAGTATTCAACATTTTCTCCTCTATTACTGTATCTTGTACAATAATGAAAATTGGTATATGTAAAACATTGTCCTTCTGCTATGTAAAAAAAATATATATATATTTTTACGATAAAAAATAATGTAATATATATATATATATTTTTTTTTTCAAAATTCAAAATGTTCGAAGTTTACTGTGCAGTGATGAAGCGTTTCACTCATAACTAATGACCTTGTGAGCTTTTTCATGTTCTCTCTCGTTTTATTGCTGAAACTCATTTTTGCAATATCATGCACTTTCAACTACATTCCTTAGTAAATACTTTTTTATTATTATTTTGTGTTTGATATTGTGTTTTGTGATATTTGACCATTTTTTAAATGAATTTATTTTTTTTTTGTCAGACAATCTATCAAAGTTAAGAAGTGATATTGCATCAAATTGTAGATATGACATGCACAAATACACAGAAAAAATTTCATCACAGAATGTTTGATAGTTTTTGAGTTATGTGGGAAACGCTTCATCACTGCACAGTGAACTGAATTTGGGGGGGGGGGGTAAAAAAATATTGTTTGCATATAGCAGAAGGACTGTGTTTTATACATACTAATTTTCATTATTGTACACGATACAGCAATGGAGGAAAAAATTTTTTAATATTTTCAACATTTTACTGCTGTAAGCTGTACCTAAACCCTTAAACGATACAGTAGAATTGACAACAAATCACAATCACAGTTAAAAAATTCAGTTATGTAAACTAAACCACAACTTGACCTTCAAAACAAAAATGACAATCGATAAATAAGCCCATAGCAACCGGAGTAGCAACGCACGAAACGAAAGTGCATTGAACATAAACATTTGCCTTTGCTTAACACCTTCTTGGGTTACATTCTAACAGCTGTATCTCTGTAGGCACCTCCTAAAATATTTACTATTCCTTCTGAAACACCCTGCATATGGTGACTGACTAAACTTATCAGTTATTATAACATATTTATTTCCTTCCGGTCATGACAGTATTTTCATGAGGTAATTTTCATTACATCTCCCAGCACGCGTAGACACGTGTATCTCAATAATTCGGAACGGGAAGTATTACTCCTGTGTGGGTTCGAATCCTGCTAAAGATATGGATATTTAACCCGTTGACAATATGAATTCTGGTGTAATCTTGAGACGGGACTTGAAATCATGCTGATGTCATAGGTCTACCATTAAATCCTACCTTATATTTATTAGTGTATAATATCGATAAAACATCCAGATGTAGAATTCCTTCATAGTTCAAGAAAAGCAACGTTAAGAAAGAAGATACAAATAGACCTGAATGTATGTTAAAGAACATTTGTAGTCTCATTTCAGGTTTAAGTAATGATTCAGTGCACAACTTTCATAAGTGTATATGTTTGAGTTAGGTACTTCTATACAGGGCTATCATGTAGGCCTATTAGTTACAATATTATACATCTGCATGAAATGTTACAGTGCAACACCTGCGTCGAAGTCTCCAAGCTTGAGCGCTGTAAGGGTGACTGAATTGAAGTCGACAGTGAGGTACCATTGAGGAATAATCTTCGTAGCAAGTTAATGGTCAAGTCAATTGTTGCAATCTTGCCGAACAAGACAACTCTGTATTCTGCAACACCGAAGTGACCCTCGTTTCTAAAAAAGCCCGCCGCCTGAAGGAAAACAAAAGGACTGACACCAGGTAGCTGATGGTGAAAACATCTTAAAAGAAATGACGGTCGCCGACCGCTGCATGGGGCCCTGTTGTTGCTACAGGATTCTGACATCACCCGAGAACAAATGAATGTGCTGATGGGAAGATGGGTCGAATCGTTCAGATGAAGAGTGATCTATATTACAAATGTAAATCGATTTGATCGTATGTAAGTAAAATTTCAACTCTTTCAGCGATCTGAGTCAGAATCACTTTTCAAATTGTAGCTCTATGCTTACAGTTACAGAAGAGGATATAAAAGAATTATTAAGCAAATCACCAGAGTTTAAAACATTTTGCAGGCATAAACCGTCCTTTATGTTAAGCAATTATTAAATATGATGAGATGTCTAAATTTAAAATAAGTACCGATATATAATGTAATAAATTCGAAATGTGATAATAATACAAAAAAGGAGTAAATCGGGTTACTTATGGAGGAAAAGCCTAATAGTTAAAATACCGTATGGAAAACCACAACGAGATAAAGTGATAGGCTTAATTCTGCCGAAGGTCTAAAACGTCTACGAGACATAGATGGTTGGTGAAACTGATTTAATACTAGTAATGTAACTTATTCATTTGGTATAACTGTTCACTATAAAACATGACAGAGGATTCATAGAATCCCTATAATTGCATGGGACGCTTAAGTAGTTGGTGGTTATTTGTCTGCAAGGGTTTAGATGAGAATCATGTTAGCATAATCATTAAACAAAGAACTTAATCTCTTAATGAACACCAATTATGCAAACAATGCAGCATTCGCTGCTGAAGTCACTAGTAATACTGTATCTTGAATGTAACAGCCTACATGTAGAGCCTACCGGCAATGATATTCAAAATTCACTTATTTTTCCAATAATGGTATGTTGCTGGTTTCATCGACCAGCTGCCTCTAAGAAGCAATGATATGTTGCGGGTTGCATCGGCGCGTTCCCGCTAAGGAATAAGTTGCACGTAGGGTATTTCAGAAATGGTAACGTATATTTTTATCGAATAGGTGGTCACTTAATCTTTTCACGTAAAAAATTCTTCATCGTTCATAAAGATAACAATATGAATAGTAGGCTAATAGTAATAATACCGTCATGGTTTCCTACAATGTATTACTCCGAAATAATAGTCTACCTCAATTGAGTAAGTTCGAACTTTTCCAGTGTTAATTAGAATAATATGTAACCTAACTTAACAGTAGTAAATTCTTCCTACATAATGGCCAGCACATCACCATGAAGAATAAAAGAGATAAATTAAACTGAGTGCAGTGTAATGCCGGATAATGGGATATAGTGTAATGCAATCCTGTTTAGTGTAGTGTAGTGTAGTTTAGTACATTGTAATATCTTATCCTGATGAAGTGTAGCATAGTGGAGTTCAGTGTAATTTATAATGGTGAAATATATAGTGGAAGGCAATGTAAGATTTTCAATATAATGTAACTTAGCAAATTGCAGTGTAGGATAGAATGGCAGTGAGTATTGCAGAGATATAAAGAGAGTAAAATTGTGGTATTTAATAAAGAAATTTGTAAAAGTCTGAAAGGATGCATTTAATACTCGTTAATGGTCATAAATAGAGTTTACTAACTTACTACCACAGAAACCAAATAAAACATAAATCTAATCGACATTAATATCGTACTCGAAGACAAAAGTCTACTTTCCCATTAATTGACCCTTAATGTCATACAAGTGCACCTCTAGTTTCGGTCCAAGACTTAATAATAAAATTACAAACCATTTTCCAAATTTGAAATATTTTAAAATTGAACTTTTTAAAAAAGAAATTTATAAAATCATTCATGCTGTATAATATTTAAAAAGTATGTATTTTTACCTTTTTATTTGTGTCGACTATATTCATGTTTTTATTTAATATAACTGGCTTCTGCCAGATTGTCAATTTGTATTAAATTTGTGTGCTTTTTCTTTCTTCTTTTTTTTCTCTTGTGTGTTATTTATCGGTTTGCATTAAGTTACTTACTGTATTTAGTAAACTGTCCTTGTAAATTTTATGTTATATTATTGGCTAAGACCACACCGTACAAGAGCCTGGCTCTTACAGTAGTGGCTAGAAACATTTTTGTTTTATAATTTTAATTTGTACTCACTAGCTAGCTAGTGAAACCGTGAAACGGTTTCTAGTATAGCATAGCATAGCATAATAGGTATACATATCATAATATAGTATAAGCCTAATATAGAATCCAACCTCACGAGACAGTCTTACGTGCAGCCCGCTTTTGTCTCCAAGGAAACCTTCCTAGTAAGTTACTCATTTCTGTCAGAAATTGAGTGAACTCTAGAACCATGACTAGTTTAGTAAAGCAATGAATCCATAACATAGCATAGTTCACCATTTCACGGCATAATATCTGTATAGTGAAGTAAAATTTATTTAAGAGCTATAGAATAGCAAAGAATTATTGTTTAGTCAACTGTCCGAAGACAAGTGATACCAAGAAGGCACCACTTATAAAGCAACTAGGCCAGGAGATAATGGAGTAGGATGGCCAGTTCCTTTCCCCCTCCATCGAATACATCGCCGACTAGCTACATATTACACTAATCAGACTTCAGATGCTTACAAACAATTGTTCTTCCTCTGACAAGTATCGTCAAGTGAGATGTACTGCCTGATAATAGATGTAGCTATACATCAGCCAGAATATAGCAAAGAATTATGTACAGTAATACGGTTCAGTTATATGACTTCAACGTTAATTCTAAATTAGGTCATTAATTAATCAAAGTTGAAACGATGATACGCTGATAAAAGAACAATGGTGGAATAAGAATGACAGAGAGAACCGAAATAAGAGAGTCAAATCTGATTTACATCCGTTTCGTATAAGACAAAACAATTTCATATGAGCTACCGAGATCGAACGCGGTCTTGTTGATAAGAAACCAACTGAACATCAAATTTGTAGTATTACAGTGTTATATGAACTGTGTTATTTAAACATCAGAAAGCAATTCGACCTTCCAAAGATAATCTTAAGCAGTATGCAGAGATTATTTTAGTGGACAATCTTGAGTATTTGGCAACATGTGCCCTTCTTCCCCGGCGGCGCTCTATAATGAAGTGACCTGTTGTCGCTACTGTAGCGCGGGTGCCCCACAGGGGGCTCACAATGGGAAGCCCCGCTGTGTTACACCAGCTTCCGTGCGACTTCCAAACATTCTTTCCATCCATTGTTGGTCCTTTTGTTTTATTTGATGAGCTGTCTGGAATTAAATTAGAAATGTCTGCCTCTCGGCCCTTATACCAGATTCGAACTAATCGAATTCTTCCTTTCCGAGAGCCTCGCACGTGAGTGATCACAGGTTTGAACTTTGTTTCTGATTTATATTTTCGGATTTTTACTGCGTTTATTTCAATATTCACATATACGGAATGCAGGTAGATTTGCCTTTGAATACCTGAACTTGTGAGTTTTGTTATCCTAGAAGATTATGTGATTAACACGGCTGCCATTAAATCTAATACGCATGGGTTGGAACCTACAGGGTTGTTTCCGATCTCTAATAACGAATTTGAATGACGTCATGTGCGTCAGGAATCACACCGACAGCTGAATTGCGGCGAGAGGTGACAGACCAGTAGTGAGTGATTTCATAATCAGAGCGCGCGGTGTATCACAGTAGCAATGTCCAAGAAAATCGAGCCTTTTTGGGAGGGGTACATAACAACCCTTTCCGATGCCAAATACAGTTACGTGAAAATCATAGGAGCCTGCAAAAAACGTGGTTTCGTTATTTCAAAAGAAGGAATCTTGGGTGTAACTAATAAGACTGGCAAAGCTCGGATGGGATTAATTCCAGAGTGGAAAAAGCAAGCATATCCCCCCTCCCGTCACAAGTCTCCGCACCCCACGAGATGATACAAATGATCCATTCGAGCTTTACTAATCTTATTAAGTATACAGAAGATGTTTTTCTTGGAAATAACGAAACCACGTTTTTTGCAGGCTCCTATGATTTTCACGTAACTGTAGCCTACTTGGCATCGGAAAGGGTCGTAATGTACCCCTCCAAAAAAGGAAAAATTTTCTTGGGAATTTCTGCTGTGAGTCGCCGTGCACTCTTACTATGAGATCACTCACTACTGGTCCGTTACCTCACGTCACAGTTCAGCTGTCGTGTGACTCCTGACGCACATGATGTCATTAAAATTCGTTATCAGAGATCGGAAACAAGCCTATAGACTAGGCTGTTAAATATAAAATCTTATTCTGCTTTCCTTCGGAAGAGAAGTAAAGCTGAGAAGAACATCTCTTAGATTTAAGGTGCTACATAAAGAAATCTACTTAGGACCGATTTAGCTTCGTCGGTGGAGCGATAGGATGAGGATTGGAAGAGCTCGAATTACGAGCGAAAGTGAAGAAAAAACATTTCTATCGCCATCGTTTACAGAACGGTTCCGGTGTACGCTCAGTCTCATACAAAACCGAATACAGGTAAATACCAGGTCTCATCATAACAATTTACTCATTATACCTTACCACAATACATCTTTATATTCTTCATCCTATACAGTTTCAGTTGCTAGAAATTGGAACTCGCTTCCGAGTGATGTAAGGGGTTGTTGGACAGTAACTTCATTTAGGTCAAAATTACATAAATTCTTGCTTAACAGATTAGTTACTGATTAATATTTGTTACTTATAATGAAACTATCATCTATCCATTCTTATTATTAACATTAATTTCCCTAAATAACCGAGCGGGCTAGCGGAGGAGTGGTAGAGGGCTGGCCTTGCATTCGGGAGGTCCGGAGTTCGATCCCAGGGGCCGGCAATCCAAACTGAGGTTTTCCATGGTTTCCTCAGTTATTTCCAGGCAAATGCCGGGATTGTACCTCTTGAAAGTCCGGCCATGGACGCCGAGCCTTCCCTTAATCCTTTCATATATGTGTGAGTGAATGATTTGTAATGTCTTAAATGTTTGTGTTGTATCGGAGGTGGCCCTGGCATTGAGCTGATCCCTCGTCCGGGTAGGCCCTCCATGTCCTTGTGTGGTCAAAAAAGTATGTATGTGATCCATAGTAATTCCTCTCCCGACAGGTCGCGGCCCTGTAAGGCCCGGGTGGCGCGGGTCGTGTAAATGTACAGCTCAGTTACTTTATGGTGACAGCTCGTCGACGCGAGAGAGGAGAAAGTTCGACTGTGGGAGGGAGACCGATCCGAGACGGAGCGAATGGTGGGAGGGAAATACAGTCATATTAGAAATGAAGTCTCACGTTGCAGCGTCTGCAGAATTTTGAGCTCCTGTGACTGTGTTCACTTCATACTCCGGAACAATAGTGACTAATAAACACTAATGTGGAAATACAATGAGCAGCAATCGAATCACTATATTTAACAGTTAATCACTAATTAACAATGAAATATACTCATGCGGAAATACCGGTAATGTTCATCAGTGCTTCACTGTTACCTTTCCCATCATCATCATCATCATCATCATCATCATCATCATCCATGTAAAATATGGAGCGGCCTTCTTCCCTGTACTTCTTTATTTTCCTCAAATACTGCAAACTTTTGGCCCTAATGCTGTGATGCTCCACCAGAATTTAGCGATTATTTTATGTTTTTTCTAATAAAATCCTAATTTCATAATAACTTTCCTCAAAGTCGAGATACCTCCCTGAAAGTCGATAGTCTTTCAATTTCAATAATATATTTATTTTTAAGTGTGGGCCGCTGTTTTGTGAAATACAGAACTCGTGCTATGGTTTGTCTTATGACAGCTTCATTAAAGTTGTCCACAATTGATTTTGGCGCCGATTATCAATGTCTTTAGTCTCCCTTATTATTTGGCTAACACAGCTCTCAGACACAGCGGTAAACTCTGCTACAAGTTTTCCAACATTTGTTACGTTTTTTCTTCCGACGCTATCTTCATAAAGCGCTACACGTTGCTCACGACTTCTCGCGACTGCGAATGCAATACCCGACCTTTCAGTTTGCTTCTAACAGGCAGCATTTTCACAAACAGAAAATAGCAGTGAATCTAGACAATAAATACTACATACTAAACAATACAAAACAGAAGCACTACAATTATTTAAGTAACTAAATGAAATGTACGTAACAAACACACTAAATTGAAATATACAAGACAGTGGTGCTGTAGTACGTCCTTAGCGCGACTGTACGCCCACACTAACGCTCCCGGGATGTGACTGCTAGCGCAGCCAGGGGAAGACTAAAATGAACACCCCTTCGAACAAGCAGTGAACTCGCCCAAACCACTGCGTCGCCAGGCCAGAGCTGTCACCATAAAGTAACTGGCTTATACCTAGAAGGGAGAGGTTAAACTGAGAGAAAGAAAGAAAGAATTTCCCTAAATAGAATATAAAACCTCTAATGGCAAAATCTCATTACATTAATATTCTCATTATATCAATATATTTTAGATTTATATTTTGCTCCTTATAACATAGTTCTAGTACACTTTTATTATATTATTTCTCATCATTTTAACCAATTAGCTATCTGAACTTAATTACAATTCTTTACATATTGCATATAGGCTGAATTGAATTACATTAGCTCATAAATTAAGGTATTACTTTATCCTACAGGTTTTATCTCAATTTAAATAAACACGTACTAGTCGTTAAAACTTAACTGAACGATATTGCTTGAGAATCTTTTAAGTGTATTGCAAATATCCATAATTTAAATATGTATGTCACTATTATATTGATTAAGGCTGGTTGAGTGGAAGAGAAGGCCTTATGGCCTAAACTCTGCCAGCGAAAATAAAACATTCTATTCTACTAGTCATTTGCTGAAGTAAAGTAAGGCCGGAGAGTGCAACTGACCACACATCTTCTTCTAGTGCCAAGGTCTAGAAAGATGAACGCTTTCATCTTCCTGGCACCCAGTCGTCTCAATGTGCGTGTAGAGACACCTTTATCTTATTACCAAGCTAATATGTCTGCAAGAGTGTGATCTTCACGTATAATCAACATACAATTTTTCTGAAAGGTACTTGAAAGAATAAGCTCGTCTAAGCAGTCGGTTGATCATAAGTGGATGTGTTGACAACCAACGATCCGTGAGAGTTTTTGGCATTGAAATCTTTATTTAACATCCCTTTCTAGAGTGACCAGATTCACATCGATAAAAAGAGGACACAAAGCTTAGAAAACGAGGACATTGTTCGAAAAAAAAAAGAGAACAGAAAATATGTACTTAGATTTAGGCTTAGAACAATATAATACTTTAAATTACGTCAATATCTATTTTATTACAAAATATTTACAGTACAGATTTAAGCTTATATCATGCTTAAAAGTATGTTAATATCTATTTTATTACAAAATGATTATGAAAAATTTAATAATAATAATAATAATGATAATAATGATGATTTTATAATTAATTAAACTATGAAAGTCATGGGAACTATTATAATATTAACCCAGATAAGACTGACGTTCTATATATAGGACCCGAACGTTTTATTTTTTTAACATTGCTGTGTAAGATTTTCATAGTCGGCAATCATGATACCATAATCCTTATGTGTTATAAATTGCCTCCAATTTTTTTTTCTTATATTTAGTCTGTCATAGTCAATGTTATTATCATATTTGTGTGAAACGTCCGGTGTCCTATATGTAGGACGTCAGTCTTATCTGGGTTAAAGAGGACAAAAAAAGTCTATTTAGATTTAGGCTTAGCCCTAGGCCTATATTACACTTAAATTATGTAAATATCTATTTTATTACAGCATACTTATGATAAAAGTTAGTAATATAAAATTATTTTACAGTTACCTACATATGAAAGCAACGATCATAAGAAGTAGGAGCAAGGAGAGTTATGCTGCTGCCACCTACAGACAAATTACTCGAAAAAGGCGTCAAATCAGATAATTTCAAAATATCAGGCACACAGGTAATGAAAAGTAGGACATTCTTGATTTTTTAAAAATCCGCCCGGACCCCGGACAAAAGCCCAAAAAGGAGAATAATATGTCCGGACAAAAGAGGACATCTGGTCGCCCTATCCTTTTCTAACTGTGAAGGCTACTCAGCGATGATAAGATGGAAACAAGACGATAAATAAGCAATATCGGAATTCTACTAGCAGGGCAAAACAAAGCTTTGTCGAAATAGTAATATGCGTTACAAGAGCGGTATGTTGACGTTTTCATGTTCGAGGAAAAGATTGAAAAAGCAAAACATAGTTGAACTTATTCAATTTCCGATAACATGAAAACAAACATACCGCTCGTGTATCGTACATTATTTTGTGCGAAGATCGTTTATTACATACCTGAAAGAGGAATTTCTAATTAGTTGCAATGAAATCTCCATCTTGGTTTCTGTTCAATGACGGCAACTTTGGAAAACAAATATATCTATCTTCAACATTGTTCCTATAAAATGTTTTCTGTGTTCACTATACTGCAGCAGGCCGTGATATACGTCTGTCTTTTTTTCCCCCAGTCTATGATGAGTCTGGAATCTTGTTGATTTTTTCACGGCTTCCTTAATGTTACTTGCATTACAAATGCAGTAACTTTTGTGGTGTTGTAGAGTTTACTTAATTTTTGCAAATATTTAAAAACAATAATTAACAGTGCAATTTAAGTGAAATTGCAGTGGTAAGTTTCCAATTTATAATTATTACTATATTGAACGTATTTAAAAATAATATGTTAAAAGCCTAAAGCAGTAAAATGAATATGAGGCTTCAGCGGTAAGAATAGGGAAATTGTTATGTGTGTTACGTTGGGAATACTGAATGTGGTATTTCACACTTACCGCGTATTGGTTTTGTGCGGAAAGCAAGCAAATACGCACGATCTCGCACAAAATCTTGTCTTTATTATCCGAAAATATGATATAAAGCATAAAAAATGTTTTCTGAGACTCTGCTGATAACAAGTCCAGAGCTCTTAATCACTCGAAGGAATAACAAAAGATTATTCTATTCTATTTATGACGAAAACGTTAAAAAAGAAAATTTACGATTAGTAAGACATCGAGTAAAGAGATGACAGAACCGACGGTGAAATGATCAAGGGCATGTATCTTAAGATTCATAGGAAAAGATAAAATATACAAATCATGAATAGTTCATAGACATGCTGACAGAGAATATAGGGGCTCTCTTTCGATACGAATTATCTTAATATAGGTAAACAAACAAAAAAACATAAAGTATCTGTTTCTCAAAATCCTTACGTGATAAGAGAATTTATGGTGACAGATATGAATTAAGGAAGTCAAAAACTATAAGGAATTCCTAGTTTTATGTAAGAATTACGAAACAAAGTCTAAATTTGTTTCACAATGTTATCGGCCCGGATAGGAAGTCTAAAAATGATTCTGAAACACTTGGCAGATAACATTCATTCGGTTATCTAAGCGAAGCACATGGTTTAACATGCATGAGAGATTGTGATGATGGTGACGATGACGGCGATAGTGATGGTAGATTTCAAAACTCATGGACATTCTTCTACTCCTCTTTTCCTCTAGGGTGATCTAAAATTGTCGTTATCATTTAGACCTGCTGATTTGACCCATTGTGCGTTTAATCCATTTTGAGTAAATAGGCTTCAGAAGAAAGTATAAACATACACAGAAGATTAATAAAAATTTGTCTAACTAAAAATATGGATTACCCAAAAAATTTAACTTATACAGATTTTAAAGTATTAACTATTGAAGAAATTTATAAATACAGTTTACTAAGTTACTATCACAGACATCAAATAAAACATAAATCTAACTGACATGAATATCGTACTCGAAAACAAAAGTCTACTTTCCCATTAATTGAGCCTAAATATCGTACAAGTGCAGCTCTTAAACATGATGCTAGTTTCGGCCCAAGACTTTGTAATAAAATTACAAACCATTTTCCAAATTTGAAATATTTTAAAATTGAAGCTTTTAAAAAAGAAATTTATAAAATTATTCATGATATATAATATTAACAAATGTGTGTATTTTTTACCTTTTATTTCTGTCGACTATATTCATGCTTCTGTCTCATTGTCAATTTATATTAATTGTTTTTCTCTCTTTTTCTCTTTCTTCTTCTTTTTTTTTTTTTTTTTGCTCTTGTGTGTTATTTATTGATTTGAATTAAGTTATTTTAGTAAACTATTCTTGTAAATTTTAGGTTAGATTATTGGCTAAGACCACACCGTACACGAGCCTGGCTCTTACAGTAGTGGCTAGAAACATTTTTGTTTTATAATTTTAATTTGTACTCACTAGCTAGCTAGGTAGTTAAATAAATAAAAAAATATAAAAAAATAAGTTGAATAGTTTAATTTCCTATAAATTCTCAAGACTAATAATACAATTCACAGAATATGTTCACCTATTTTTATCAGATTCAGAATATTGGAAGAGACTATGTAATGAAATTTCTTTTTCCTTCTCACATCGTATCTTCTAGAGATTTTGATATAATATATAACTGTTGCTATGGGCTATTTTTCTTCTGTTTAATAACCGACTTCAAAACATGAGTATTCAATGAAGAATTGAAGTAGTTCCTTAGCATAGCATATACTTCACTTGAAATTCTTATAAATGTTTAAGAAATTTTATTTCTGGCATTTTTAGTATGATGGTGAAGAGCTTTAGTCCAATAAAGGAGGATGAAGCATTTCTTTTTTCTAAATCATCATTCTCCTTCTTGTCTATGGCTTCTGTAGCTAAGAGATCAACAAAACTAGGCTTTTATAATTGTTTGTCAGTTGGTTTAGATTATCACTGCAATCTTCAGCCAATCTTCCAATAAATAATTAGTTCTAAAAGAATTGATCTAAACAGATGACTGTTGAAACAAATGAAGACATCTGAAATCACAGACTTAAAATTATACAGAACACTATAATCATATTTCTACATGATCTTGTCACATTTTCCGAGTCGTAGGTTTAAATTTTGTACGCCTTTTCTTAAAACTGTAGCATGTAATCCAAGGAAGAGTTAAGGATTAGTCACATCAATTTCTCAGAAAAATCTTAATAGAAGTAAGAAGCATGTTACATGTAATAAAAATTCGATCACTTTTACTCGATAAATTTCAATAGCGACTATAGATTACTTGACATATTTGTGTACCGGTATGTCTGTAAGTTTATGTTAGAAATTTCTGAAGAAATAAGCGTCTGTGGTCAATCCAGTGTTACGGTACAAGTTTTGGCTCCTTTTTTATAACCATAATTTTGCGGAATGTCTTTACATCCCAGTATACGTCTTGCAACATACCAGACTCTCAGTTGTCATGAGAGCAAATATTCGTTCTAGTTTTCAAGAGCTGAACATGCAATTCCGAGCACTGCTAACAACCTGAAAAGAGGAACAGAATGCGTGAATACGTGAGAGCTCGCCATTCCATTCACATCACCCACAATACAACAAAAAGAAAAACAAGCGACTGTGTAGAATGCGTATTGGTGTCTATAAGGAACCGGTCTAACTGATACAAACAAACAAAAATCACAATATAATCCATGTTTTAAGTCTGTTACATACCTATTCCCGCATTTTTTGTAATAAAAAGACTAAAACAAAAGGAAATAAAAAAGAACATAGATTGAAAGGAAAATGTATTGGCGGTTAGATCAAAGACACAGCATGATATGCTATTGTTTTCTCACAGGTTTCAAAATCTCCCACCAGACTGCGTGCTGTGTTACATGGTATTAAGACAACGGCAAACACTCGCGCCTCCTGCTGTCGGGGTCCATTAATCTCGCGTTCCTTCTCTTTCTTCGCTGTTTATCATGTTCTTCAGCGCACAGTCAACTATTGACTCCAGGGGTGTCATTCCACTCGATATGAAGCTGTCTGCGTTCAGGGTAATTTAGTTTCGGCGATTCTATTTAAATGTGTCTTCCAGAATTTGTCCTCTTAATAAGCTCCTATTACACTATTAAACAAGCATTCCTCAAAGGAAACAATGCCTTTTTCTATCATTCCATCCCTCGAGATAGATGGATACAGATATTTCGGCCTTCTGTGTTGTAGGTTCTTTTTTACTGTTTCAGATATCAAATTTAGCTTCTCGTACCTCATTCTATCGCCAGGTGCAGAATTATATTTGCATTGATAAAAAATACGGCCTAATGGAAAGGTGTAATAAAAGGATGAATGGAATTTAAGTAAAAACAAAAACTTTTATAAAAGCAGACTAGGCGTTTGCGAAATTATTTTCAAAAGGGACTGGCATTTACATATCAGCTATTCAAAATCAATTATATATATATATATATATATATATATATATATATATATATATATATATAGATTACACAACTTTTAACACTATATCGCTTCGGAATAATTTTCTAGACATCACAATAACAAAAGTCGACAACAAACACACATTCAAAGTCTACAGAACAACAACACACATACACAACATATCCAACCACCAAACACAACGCAAACAATCTGCATTCCGAACAATGGTACACAGACTACTCAACATACCAATGAACCAACAGGATTACAAAGAAGAGCTAAACACAATCAAGTACATAGCACAAGAAAACGGATACAACCCCAACATAACAGACAACATAATACGAAAGACAAAATATAATCACAAAAAATATAACACAACACAAACACAAGAACACAAAAAATACATCACACTAACATACGAAAACATAAACACACAAAAGATTGCAACCTCATTCAAGAAATTAAATTACAACATCGCATACAAAACAAATAATACTCTACAAAAACATCTCAACACACAAACAACACAAACAAACAAATTTAACCACACAGGCGTACTTATACAAACTCAAATGTAACACCTGCAATAACTTCTACATAGGACAGACAGGCAAATCATTTCAAACACGTTACAAAGAACGCATCACAGCCATAATAAAATTACAAAACACTTCCACATATGCAGAACACATCACAAATGCTAACCACACCTACAGAGACATCAACACAAACATGGAAATTCTACACATTCAACCAAAAAGCCAGAAACTAAACACACTAGGACAATACGAAATATACAGACACACAAAACCACATCCAAATTAAATTCTCAACACACAACTCAATTTCAGAACACACAAACTCTTTGACTCCACATTACACTATACAAACACACCCCCACAGGAATCAAAAACAAAAGGCGCCAAGACCAGCAACAACCAGTTCTGAAGAAGGTCAATAACAGACCGAAACATGTTAACCAGGTACAGTAATATTTAACACGATGAATACATATAATACATATTCCGAAGCAATAATATATATTTTTATTTATATCAGTCGTTTAATAATGCAGTATCAACTAAACGTTTATCTAGCGTATATAAAGTTCGTGATCAACAAATTATAATTGGCGATATTATTCTAGAATTCGCATGTAATTGCCTGACATAGGTGTTACAGGAGGGAAAACAGCCAGGTGTAATCAGCTCAAGCGGGTTTCGAAGCCATGCTCGGGCACAGCTTCGCAGCACGAGTCCCGTTAGTTACCATTGACTACGCCGGTGGCCCATAAATTCATTAGAGATAATTTTTGCTTCTGTGTTGCATTGGTTACCTTAGCAGCTATTTCTGGTATTCTGGAGACATGCGGTTTGTTTCTTTGACACTTCTTAGAAAGTAGTGAATTTTCCATGGCGTTTACCATTGGAATAATAATAATAATAATAATAATAATAATAATAATAATAATAATAATAATAATAATAATAATAATAATAATAACCCATGGCGCTACAACCCGTGAAGGGCCTAGATCGACCAGCCGGCTGCTGGCCTCACGTCCACATGCCGAAGAAGAGGTGGACGATCATCCAACCAGAATGGAGGTATGGTGTGGTTAGCACGATGATCCCCCCAGTCGTTATAGTTGGCATTCGCAACCGGATTTCGCTACCTATCGTAGTTCCCCAAGTGCATCACGATGCTGGGTGGGCACCGGTCTCATACACTGGCCGAAATTTCATGAGAAAATTTCTTCCCCCATGAGGACTCGAACCAGCGCGCATTCCGTAACGCGAGTCCTAGGCAAGGAGCCTTAGACCGCGACGCCACGGCGCGGGACTGGAATGGAATGGAATTTAACTGAGGGGGTACGGATGGCCCAGTACTGCGACCTATTGAGCTCTATTGCGCTGACACTCGATATGGAATGAGTTGCATGACTCCCTTAACGACCGGTCCCTACTGCCGACAGAATCCATATACCATTCCTGCTTCGGCAAATTCGGTCCGAGGCGAAACTCCTACCCCGAGTAGGTCTGCCTCGGGTGCCATTGCAGAAGCCATCCAACATAGCTGAACTACATTCCACGGAGGCCGGTCGAAAGAGTCAGCAGCTTCGGGAGGCTGCCGGTAGAGTGATCAGAAAAACAGAAACGGGATGATGAGGAAAGTATGATGGGGGAGGAAAGGAAGTGGCGAAGATGAGTGGAATTCCAGTCACCTGATAAAGTTATTTAATATTCATCCATAGGAGTGATGGGAAAACTTCGAAAAAACCTTACCCAGGCAACTCGTCATCGAATCCGGGACCGCTGAGTTCGGAGTTAGACTCGCTAACCCCTCAGTCACAACGATGGACGCTTTTACCCTTATTGCAAGGAAAAAAAAAAAAACCGAATCCTGGAGCTGTAGGAACATATTTTCAACAGTAGGGACTATAATATATTATGCTGTAACTTAAGCTCAAATACAAGTCCGTAACTACATTTAGTGTTTTTGATCATTTACAGTCTTAATGAAATTGGAACGTCATTTTAATTTTTATGGCTGTACTGTACGTTCCTTTCCCAGTACTTTGGCTAACTTAGCATTTCTCATTCCTCCATTGCGAATATTGTCATCATGTCGTTGTTTCGCCATAGATGTTAATACTTTTAGCTATGGTCTAAATTGATTCTGCTAATATAAATGACTACTTTTGCATGTAACTGAACCTAACTCAACAGACTGGACCTAACCTAACTCTACGTCTATAGAACATTGCATAAATCCAAACATTTCGCATCGTCTAAACAACCCAAATTAATTGTAATCGCCATAGTTATCGCTTATTAGTAATTCTTACTCACAGGTCACTGTTCAATATATTATTCAAGATTTATGGCGGACAAAGCAGCTGCAAGGTAGATTTCTTCATATTACATAATTACCTCAGTCATTGTCATTACCGCATTATTGAAGTTCCTTCATGCTAATTTTTATGATAAATATAAGGACTTCTATACTTCAAAACTATTTTCAAATCAATTACTGATTATGTACGTAACGCAGGTGATTTAATAAAACATAAGTTACTTTAACCAAGCCAAACCTAATTAAGATCCAATCTAAAAGAATCCAGTGTAGTGTATTCATTAATAATAATGACCAGCAAATTGCTAGAGTATACCTTGTTAAATATCTTTATGAAGATGTCTTAAATTAAATTAGTGTTTTGACAAATAAATGTTTGTGACAGGCTTAAGTAGGCTAACCAGTTAAAAACACTAATTTGAAAGTTCTTATAAAATGAATTGCATTTAAGACAAAATATTTATATTGTTGATAAACTTGTCACTTATTGAAACAGCATAGGAAAAGTTGTGTATAAAATTATGCTCAGACATTGTTTAAGAGTATTTTCAGATTGTGATTAAAACTAAATAAGTAAAATACTTAGCCTAACCAAAATGATTTGAGTAAGTTTGATACAAATGTATCTATAAATATTTAACCAATACATTTGAAATTTAATCAAAGATAATGAAATTCTTTGTGTCAATGAAGGAATGTAATGGATGAGATTGTATACAACAGCTCTCCGTTGAATATACGTTGCAAAATTTTAAGTTTTATGATAGATGACATGTTTTCAGTTTTGACATCTGATGGCTTTAGTAAATTACCCATTCTATTACTTCTGTAGTATATCAGTTTGTTTATAATTCACTGATTTTTCATTTTTGTAAAGGCAGGGATAAGCCTAATAGTTGTAATGTTTTGTGGAAAACGTAGTCCTTAGAAAAGAATCACATTATGGTGTTTCTCGAAAAAGTCCATTAAAAGTCAAGAAAATAATTAGTAATCACATAGTGACATATTGTGCACAATCTAGGTGTCAATCACTTAAGATCCGGATGCTTCATGTAAATTTATAACAATCTAAAACAACAATTTTAACAAATTCTAACACCTTGATTACATTTTACGTAATTTCTTGCTCATAAAATAGCATAGCAAACTAAAATTCAGAGACTCTGGGTTATATTTTCGACAGTAAAATAAAGATATATATATATATATATATATATATATATATATATATATATATATATATATATCTCAGGAATTACTTATTTGCCTTTTGTCTATTGTTCACTCGAGTTTTTTCATGTAGCGGACTTGAGCCATGCTGTTTTATACTGTACAGGCCTATACAAGTAGTCATACTACAATGAATCTAAGTCCTGGGAAGTCTAAGGAAAGAGTGATGAAAGGTCCCATGATTATGATGAAGGCGGTTATGATGATGATAATGATAATGATGACGATGATGATAATTAGTCCACGGAAGTTAAAATGTACCAGATTAAAACAATGCATGGCATATGCAGATAATATAATAATAACAAGAAATATGTCAGCATTAGTTGAACTTTCAAATTATTGAAAGAAGAATCAAGCAAATATGGATTGATAGTTAATAATGCTAAAACTAAATATTTAAACAATAACACAAAAAATAGAGCAACAAAAGATCTTAAAATAGAACATATTACTTATGAAGGAGTAAATTCGTTTAAATATTTAGGTTCCATTATAAACCAAAATAATAGTATAGAAGAAGAAATAAATGAGAGATTGCTCTAGGCAATAAAGCATATTTTGAGAACAAATTGTTGTTCAAAAGTAAATTAATACCTAAGTCAGCAAAATTCAAACTATATAAAACAATTATAAGACCAATTGTGACATATGCATGTGAAACCTGGGTGTTGAAGAAAACAATAAAACAAAAGCTTTTGATTTTCGAAAGAAAAATTTCGCGTAGGATAATGGGACCAATCAAAGAAACAGATGGCAGATGGAGGATCCAAACCAAGATGAAATGAAATAAGACAATTCACAATAAAAATATAATACATTTTATTAAAGCACAGAGACTAGGATGGCATGGACATGTAAACCGAATTCAAAATTATAGACTGGTGAATAAGATCTATCAGTGGCAACATCCAACGACAAGAGCAAGAGGAAGACCAAAAAAATAGATGGAGGGATGACGTACTGGAAGATATAAAATTGTTAAGGATTCAAAATTGGCTCAAAATTGCCCAAGATAGAAAGAAATGGAAAGAGATCGTTGAGAAGGACAAAACGTCAATGAAGTTATAGTGCCTTAAGAAGAAGAAGAAGAAGAAGTTAAAAATGTTACTATTTCCTACAGGAGTTTAGATTCGGACTAATAATAGGAAGCCACCGGCGTAGCTCATTCCGCTAAGGCGCTTGTCTGCCTATTCAGAGTTAAGGCTCATTCACAACGAAAATTAAACATAACGTAAGCGTTAACTTAAGAATATAAACGTTCCGGTAAAATCAAAATCATTCACGATGGGAACATAAACATAACAGCAAACATACTTGGTAACCATGGAAACATAACAACGACGCCATTTCCTCATATTCTTCGTATACTTCAGCGCTCCACGATTGTGTTCTGTTTGCAAATCACGTAAGCATAAGCATGAAAGTTTGGAGTTTGCAAACTTTCATGTTAACGTCTTACGGTAATGTTTATGTCAATGCTTATATGAATCATTGTGAATGATCCCATTTGGTAGCCTGGGCGCAAACTTCTGTGTTTATGTTACGGTTATGTTTAATTTTCATTGTGAATGGGCCTTTACGTTCGAGCGTGGGTTCGATTCTCGCTTGGCCGATTATCTGGTTGGGATTTTTCCGAGGTTTTCCCCAACCATAAGGAAAATGTCAGGTAATCTATGGTGAATCCTCGGCCTCATCTCGCTATCACCATCCCATCGGCGCTAAATAATCTCGTAGTTGATACAGCGTCGTTATATAACCAAGTAAAAAAAAATAATAGGAATACTTTATTATTCTTCAGATCGCAGTTAAGATGGATGCTTTATTTTTGCAGATCGTCGCATATTTTCTCCATCGTATCTCGGACTTGTAAGGTCGGTGGAATGAAAAGTCAGATCGTGGGCTTTATGTCACAGAACATGTTCTGTCGGGCTCTGAATTCCTGCAGCGCGATTGCCTACTTGTCCATCAGCTGTTACCAAGTAACAGAAATAAATCAATGTTATTTTTGCTAACGATTCTGTGAACACAGTCCAATACCGCATTGTACACAGAACTGCTGTGTGATGGCAATGAACTGATTGCATCTTGCAAAAACAGTTGGATAGCTTATTTGTTTTATTCGCTTATGCGGTGACGTCCCAGTTTTCCCGCTAAGAGTTGAGTTTTTGGATAGTGACCCATTAAAACAAGGAATTAAAGCCGTGAAGATAGTTAAGAAATAAAAAAATGGCAAGAAATTCTGGAAATGCAATGGAAGTTACATTTGACCAAAATGAAAGTAATGATTGATGATAATGAAGTGAAGGGATTGGTAGAACACGACAGTTTCTATAAATTAGGTCAGGAATTTAGCCTATACGTGTTGCTCTTCTTCTTCTTCTTCTCCTTCTTCTTTTGAATTTACTTTTCGAAGTCGAGAATATTTCATCCTTTCCACAGGGTGAACCATCCAGGGCTAGACATCTAACCGCACTCACGGCGGTTGATTCATACGTAACGACGCTACCATATGCGGAGGATTCCTTCCGCGCTTTTGCGGTTAGTATTGCTGAGTGATGTAATTACCGAATTCACAATTCATGTTCGAAATGACGTCCTTGTGATATCTGGCAGGCTGCACATCTCCTGAAGACATATCCTGCAACTCGCTGCAGTTCGTTCTCTGAAATGCCAGTGACTTGATTTTGGATAAATTTAATTTTGTAATTTCATTTTAAGTAATTGATTGGTGTTTGTAAAGTGTATCTATTGCCTGAAATATTAATTAATAATTTATTAATAGACTATAGAATATTCATGTTTAATTTTCTGTTAATTGGCATTGCACACGTTTGAATAGTAAGTTGACTTTTCTGTATCATGCGATTAATGCATGTTTTGAATAATAATGGTGATGGGGGACAGCCTTGTAAGACAAATTTCTTTGTAATAGGCTATTAATTATAACTTGTATTATTGAATTTCTTAATTTATTTTCATTTTTGTATTTTGATATAAAATTTTTAACAACATTAAGTGAAAGAGGTAGGCCTATATTATAATCTTCTAACATTTCCCATATTTTTTTGTTTACTTACGTTATCGTGTACCTTTTTCGTAATCTGCAAATATTAAACTTACTTACTTACAAATGGCTTTTAAGGAACCCGAAGGTTCATTGCCGCCCTCACATAAGCCCGCCAGCGGTCCCTATCCTGAGCAAGATTAATCCAGTCTCTATCATCATACCCCACCTCCCTCAAATCCATTTTAATATTATCCTCCCATCTACGTCTCGGCCTCCCTAAAGGTCTTTTTCCCTCCGGTCTCCCAACTAACACTCTATATGCATTTCTGGATTCGCCCATACGTGCTACATGCCCTGCCCATCTCAAACGTCTGGATTTAATGTTCCTAATTATGTCAGGTGAAGAATACAATGCGTGCAGTTCTGTGTTGTGTAACTTTCTCCATTCTCCTGTAACTTCATCCCGCTTAGCCCCAAATATTTTCCTAAGCACCTTATTCTCAAACACCCTGAACCTATGTTCCTCTCTCAGAGTGAGAGTCCAAGTTTCACAACCATACAGAAGAACCGGTAATATAACTGTTTTATAAATTCTAACTTTCAGATTTTTGGACAGCAGACTGGATGATAAGAGCTTCTCAACCGAATAATAACACGCATTTCCCATATTTATTCTGCGTTTAATTTCCTCCCGAGTGTCATTTATATTTGTTACTGTTGCTCCAAGATATTTGAATTTTTCCACCTCTTCGAAGGATAAATCTCCAATTTTTATATTTCCATTTCGTACAATATTCTGGTCACGAGACATAATCATATACTTTGTCTTTTCGGGATTTACTTCCAAACCGATCGCTCTACTTGCTTCAAATAAAATTTCCGTGTTTTCCCTAATCGTTTGTGTATTTTCTCCTAACATATTCACGTCATCCGCATAGACAAGAAGCTGATGTAACCCGTTCAATTCCAAACCCTGCCTGTTATCCTGAACTTTCCTAATGGCATATTCTAGCGCGAAGTTAAAAAGTAAAGGTGATAGTGCATCTCCCTGTTTTAGCCCGCAGTGAATTGGAAAAGCATCAGATAGAAACTGACCTATACGGACTCTGCTGTATGTTTCACTGAGACACATTTTAATTAATCGAACTAGTTTCTTGGGAATACCAAATTCAATAAGAATATCATATAATACTTCCCTCTTAACCGAGTCATATGCCTTTTTGAAATCTATGAATAACTGATGTACTGTACCCTTATACTCCCATTTTTTCTCCATTATCTGTCGAATACAAAAAATCTGATCAATAGTCGATCTATTACGCCGAAAACCGCACTGATGATCCCCAATAATTTCATCTACGTACGGAGTTAATCTTCTCAAAAGAATATTGGACAAAATTTTGTACGACGTCAACAAAAGTGATATTCCTCGAAAGTTACCACAGTTGGTTTTGTCCCCCTTTTTAAAAATAGGTACAATTATGGACTCCTTCCATTGTTCTGGTACAATTTCCTTTTCCCAAATAGCAAGTACAAGTTTATAAATTTCGCTATATAATGCGCTTCCGCCCTCTTGTATTAATTCTGCTGGAATTTTATCGATACCTGGAGACTTGTACTTTTTCAGATTTTCTATCGCAATTTCGACTTCTGAAAGCGTGGGTTCGGGTATAAATGGCTCAGCAGTTTGTATTTCAATTTCGTCCCGATCATTTCTATTTGGCCTATGTACATTTAGTAGTTGCGCAAAATAGTTTTTCCATCTGTTTAGGATTGATGGAGAGTCTGCAAGCAAGTCACCATTCTCATCCTTGCAAATATTAAATATAATGGTAAATTATATTCTCATCTCTTCTCAATAATCTGTTTAGGGTTAAAAATGAAAGTAAACATTTTCTTTTCCTACTTACTCTGAAGAAAGCTATATCCCATTTAAAATTCTGCATTGCCTGGGAAAAGTGACATAAGTCAGTATCCACAAACCTTTTTTGATAATTTATTGACAACTTACGGAACATCTGCTCGCTTGGGAAAAAAATACATAAGTATTTCTCCCATTACAATAATTCATGCAGATAAAAATCAAGTCGACGTAAACCAGTGTAAGTTGTCAATAAATTATCAAAAAAGTTTGTGGAAACTGACTTATGTCACTTTTCCCAAGCACTGCAGAATTATTAATCTAGAAAATAAATAAGTATATGAAACAGTAATAAAAAGGAATAAACAAAATAGGGAGAAAAAGGAAAGAAAAGAATACAGAAAAGACGGAGAGTAAAATGAAGAGGGGAACGAAGAAAGAAAAAGAGAAAGAAAAGATGAATACAACAAACAAAGCAAAAGGAGGAAAAAACTGGTGAAATTAAGAAAGAAAGAAATATGCAAAAGTAAAAAGAAATATAGAGTGAATTAGAAAATAAGGAGAAAGAAAGGAAGAAAAGATGACCAACATAAAGAGGAAACGAAAGAGACAAACAATGGGAGAAGGAAAGATCGGACAAAGTAAAGAAAGAAAACAATGGAAAAGATGTAAACAGTTATAGGCATCCAATAAGGAAAACTTAGTGCACAGAAACCAGCGGGCGTGACTGTCTCGCGCAGATGACGTATGCTCCCGTTCCCAGCATGCTCTCAAACCTACTGCAGGGGAGTAAGAGGGGTATAGCATGCATTCCGAGCTGAGTTTTGCTTGTAAGATACCTATAGTGCCTAAAGAAAGAAAGACAAGGAAAGAATGGCTGATTAAAATAAATAGAGAAAGAAACATATAACTAAGAAATAAGAAATGCTGAAAGGATAATAAGAAAGAAAGAAAGAAACGTAAGTTAGATATAAATGTAATATGAAAACGAGGGAGTGATAAATAAGAAAAAGACGAAAAAAAACAAGAGAAAAAGGAACTAAGGAAAGAATGAATCAATGAAAACGGAAGTAGAAAGAGGAGAAGAACAGATATGAAAGAGAATGAACAGAGAGAAAACTAAAGAAGAAATAAATAAATGTATAACAACGATGTAATAATGTATAGTTTTGAATAGACGCAGAAAGGCAATGACATTGATAAAAGGAAGCGATAAAACAGAGAATAGAAAGAAATAATAAAGGAAAGAAAGAGATAAAAATAAGAAAAAACAATTATTATTCAACGGCTTGCATAGTATATGTTGGTTGGTCTGTAAAAATGTATTGGCCGGTGTGAATTCAGTTCACATTCTCGGCTCGCGCCGGGCCGCACGGAAGCCGGCCGGCAAAGCTGCACAATGCGTTGTAATTGATGAGGGACGGTGATTGTTTCTGAGGTGCAGACGCCAAGTCGCAAGGAGCCTGAAAATCGCTTTAACGAGGTGTTGAGAAGGTGTCGAATGTAACAAGTGACAGATCTGCACCATCATGCCGCGCTACAGTGTGCCGCCAAACTCATGCCCACTGCTCTTGCTTCTTACTTTAAACACTGAAAATAAGTCCACTTTCATAATATGTTAATTCTACGTTAGCGGTTTACAAAATGTATGACCAGAGAGCTGATTTGTCGCAATCTCTAAAGAGCTGCATTTATTTATTGTTGCATGCTCACAGTTTTATATTAAAGACAGTAATGACGAAAGATGATGCTAACGACTATGATGATGTTGAGTATAGTAGCCTAATGAAGACTATTACACTTTTACTACGTCACACTACTTTTGACCAATAAAACGGCACGAAAGGACGTCTTTCAACCAATCACGGTTGCTTATCGCACAATTTTATCGCGTCCCTAGCATTTGTTTAATTTTATCGCGTCCCTAGCATTTGTTTATTTTTATAACTACCCTAGCATTTGTTTCTTTGTTTGTCAACATTTCAAACTGCACTGGTCTGGACGTCAAAAAAAAAAAAAAAAAAAAAAACAGAAAATTACAAACCACTCCAGTCGATGCACAGCACTTTCAAATATGACTCGCATTGGCATTCAAGAACAAGAATTAATAAAGATCACTGGTCATATATGAAGAGCACCATTCGGAAATCCTGAATAAGTTGAGGGACACACCATGTACATCAACGAGTTCATTTCTTTTACGCACACGTCCAATATAACATCAACTGAACCACCAACCACTAAAACATTCAAATTTGAAAACTGTACTTTCAATAATTGTTTCTTTTAAAATTATTCATGTTTATTTTTTATTTCATCATCGTTAATTAGAATGTTTCTTGTTTATTTCATTATCCCTAATTAAAACTTTTCTAACACTTGTTTATATTATTTAGATTATGTTTGTTATAGCTTCTGCTATATGATATTATGGATAGTCACGTATCAGAGATTGTTTAATACTAAGATTTATTGAAAATCATCTGTCAAGTGACGTTGATTACTGGGATCCGGATGATTAAAGTGGAATGCAAATGTTTTAATAAAAATGAAAATGAATCAACAAAGCCTCCTTTACTAGTAACCGTCCCAGAGTTCAATGAAGATTCCATAGTTGGCACAACTGATAACAAGAAAACATAATCATAAGACACTACTGTCATCTAGCGTAATGTTGAGATGGTACAATATTACATTTGAAGACAGTTGTATTTTCGTAAGCCAATTAATATTTTATTGTATTGGAGTACTTTGTTACTTCTAATCTTTATATACTTTTTTCTAATCGTGTAACAGTCAATTAAATCCCACTCGAGATTTGATTTTCTCTAGATAAATCTGCTCGAGTTCCACTGCAGATTTATCGATAAAATCAAAACTTCTAGTGAGATTACTGTTGATGATTACAGATAATGATAATGACGATGATAATTAAGGGAATGAGTAGGACGATTGCAAAGGTAATATAAGTTAATATTTTAGCAGACCCCTGCGGGACCCTTGCGGTGGCTGAGTGGTCAAATCTCCGGCCTGTCACACAGGCGACCCGGGTTCGAGTTCCGATCAGTAAAAGAGTTTTTCATTAAAAAATCCATAGTGACTTTGTGGCAGACAAGGTCGCAGTTGGAGTTTTTCTCGGGGTTCTCCCTTTTTTCTCCATATTAGGCATATACATCATTCCACCAACATTTCTCCGTGTCGTCATCATTCCATAGCTTCTCTGAACGCCGATTGTAACGTACGGAGAGGGCTGGCCTAGGAATGAGGGGGATTGTCTGCTCGAAACCTGGGTACGCAGCGAACCTTAGTGCAGTTAGCCGGTGTGGGTTTGGGAATTCGCCTAGCTTGAGTGTTAGCGCAATAGATTGTAACAAGTCGCAGTGTTAGGCCACAGTACCCACCTCCCATAATTCCATTCCAAGTGCACACTGGCAGTTGCTGTGTTGGCAGATGAAAATCCTGCCTTCATCTGTGTTTAAACTCTGGCCCTTCCGTCCGTATCTCGGCTCCAGTCATGAACTAACTCTTAGCAATTCTTTTTCAGAACTAACATAAATAGCTGATCGTCTGCAAATAAAATATTGCCTTGAATAATGTAATTAAAATATAATTTGTACTGTCTTTAGTTTATAAGATACACCATAGATGTCCAATTGTAACTCGTACGAGGTAAACCCTAGCGTAAGCAACCCGCAGCACATATTCTTTAAGGTCGTTTTCCCTATTTTATATGGAAAGTTATTGACCTTAGCAGAGCATGCTTGACGTGAAATATCTCCTGGTTCTATAGGCGTTTGGACACCCATGAGATACACACAATTCTTGTGATGTATAAATTAAATTATTAGTTATATTGCATTCATTTATTTAATTATTTATTTATTTATTTATTTATTTATTTATTTATTCTGGTGTAGTTAAGCCCATCAGGCCTTCTCTTCCACAACATCAGGAATACAAATGCAATAATAGAAATAAACAGAAAAAAATACGCTGTATACAAAATAAAGCTACACAATAAATAAAGAGAGAAAGAAAAGAAACACTATAAACAAAGTAAAGCCACACAAAAATATACACAGATTGCAGTCACACAAATTTTAAATGAGTGATTAAGTATCATAATTAATTGTATCCTAACTAATTAACTAACATAAACAAGAAACTTGGAATTTTAATCTAGATTTAAAAAGAAAAAGAAAAAAAGAACACAAATCAATACTTCTAGCAATACCTAAAAACATTAACTAAGACAAAATTGTCCAATTTAATTTTGAATTGTGATAAAGTCCGGCAGTCCCTGACGTCATTAGGTAACGAATTCTAGAGGCGAGATATTTCTACAGTATAGGAAGATGAGTATATAGACGTTCTGTGATGAGGGATAGAAAGAAGTGCTTGATGTCGGTTTCGAAGAGTTGTAAGAAATTGAAAGCGCGATAACAGATAATTCGGAGTAGAAGTATGCATGATTCTAAACAGAAGAGACAGTGACTGTATTGTTCTTCGTTCCTTCAGACGCAACCATGAAAGTAACTGGAGGTGTGGAAGAGAAGGTCTGATGGCCTTAACTCCACCAGACTAAATAAAATAAAATGACATAAAATAAAATAAAACATAATGAAATAAAATAAATAAAATAAATTATGGTTAAGCCTACTTGGCTCTACGGCTTCGAGGACATTCCTCCTGCAGGAGACCTGAAGAGCAGCAAGCACTGTACAGTGGCGCTTGCGGGTCTCTAATAAGATAGACACCTGGATGTCATGATTCAGCAACTATCGGCCTCCTCCACACAAGGAGCTTAAATCAATAGACGGCTCCTTCCTCTAGCCTACGTCTTACTCAGTTGCGGACATAAAGAACTTTGGGACAGTTCTCACAGACTAGTCCCGCCCGCCTCTATTCACTTGGAGTTCCCTACGGACTTGCGACGTGCCTCATAATAATAATAATAATAATAATAATAATAATAATAATAATAATAATAATAATTAGAGAACAGATTTTAAAGGGAATCCCTTTTTTATTTCAACACGAAACATGAAATAATTAATTACGATATTCAAAACTATCTTCCACCGACCAAATTATGTGGGTTTGACTTCCCTTTTTAGTCCATATTCCCTTTTTTTTCCTCTTTTTTTAAAAATATCTCTTATTTTGGTCCTCTTTTGACAGAATATCGCAAACATTTACATATTTTTCCTATATTTTTTTCCGAAAGACCTATAACTTCCTGAGCAAGGAAAATAAATATCTTCTTCTGATTCCAGACACTGAAAAACTAATAAAGTTTGCTGATTTAGAGTTCAGGATAAAACGAAAATTTTCACCTCTGGTTTCAGTTGAGGTTGAGTGGCCATTTTCTGTTTATAAAGACATTCTGCATTCAAAGAGGCAGAATCATATTGAAACATATTGAAATATTGAATGTGATCAAATACAACACTTTTCTTATGTTGTGAAGCGATAAATATAAGCTTGCGTGTGCTATGTGTATTCATGAATGTGCTGAAATGTGTTTTGGGAAGTAATATAGGGGAGAGTTGGGTAGTATCGGACATCGGGTAATATCGGACAGTGAGTTTCTTTCATCTACCACCAGATGATAGTACCTGAATAACATGGTTACGTTTATGTGATGTCGCATATAGAAACGTAACCATGTCATTCAGGTACTACCATGTGGTGGTAGATGAAAAAAAACGCACTGTCCGATATTACCCGGTGTCCGATACTACCCAACTCTCCCCTAGTCATTTTTCAAGTCCTTTCTTTCGGTTATAACTTTCTCTTTTTTTTTTTTTTTTTGTCTTTTTTAGATGAAAAATTTTCCCTTTAAAATCCGGTCTCTGATAATAATAATAATAATAATAATAATAATAATAATAATAATAATAATAATAATAATAATAATGATAGTAATAATAATAGTAATAATAATAACAATAATAATAATAATGTTTAATTCTGCAATTAATTAAAATGCTATGAAATAAAATATACCAAATGTAGTTGCAGAGAAAAGAAATAAATATGCAAGTAGTGAAATATAAAAAAGCAATTTAAGCGAACAATGGAAATAACGCTATCAATCAGGACCCTCGACTTAAATGAACTTCTGTCAAGTGACACACAACTAGAAAAATGACATAAACAATATTCATAGTGCTTAGAAATGTCTTACCTGCAAATTATTCATCTACGTAGGAACTAATCTAACATAAACGGAACCTACATATTAATCTAAGCTCTAACCTAACGTTAATCACCGCCGGTTGAAGGTTATTGCGTTGTATAAAAGTGCCCACGATAATAAGATACGTATGCAAAGTGCTGATTTATGCTAAAATTAACCTACCCTAGCCTAGCGTAATTCATTGCCCCAGCTATGTTTATTACTTTGAAGAAATGGACGACCATAATAAATAAGATAAGCTAAGATTTCAACTAAGTTCTAACTCCTAACTTAGTCTATCGAAAATCATTGCCACAGTTAAGCTTATTTCTCTGCAAGAACTGACCTGACATAACCTATTTTAGCATAATCTAACCTAACATAAATTCTGACAGTTACTATTTACTACTGTTCAGAAAAAAATATATATATGTAATTTGGCTTCAGGAAGGGAAAATGTACGAGAGATGCAATTGGACTGCTACGAACAATCGGTGAAAGATACCTAGAGAAGAATAAAGAAGTGTATGTAATATTTGTGGACTTAGAAAAGGCGTTTGACAGAGTGGGTTGGAATGAACTGATGGGGATCCTAAAGAAAATTTGTGTGGATTGGAAAGAGAGAAGGCTGTTCAGTAATCTTTAAATGAAACGAGTCAAAATCAGGATAGGAGAAGAAATGTCAGAAGGAAGTGAAATAGGGAGAGGAGTACGCCAAGAATGTCCTTTATCACCTACCCTTTCCAACATTTACTTGGACAATTTAGTGAAGAGCTGTTTTCAGGACATGGGACGAGTGATAGTAGGAGGAAGAAGAATAAAGTGCATAAGATTCGCTGATGATATAGCGTTGTTAGTTGAAGAGATGATACTAAGAAATATGCTATTGGAGCTAAATGACAGCTGTGAGCAGTATGTGATGAAGATAAATGTAAAGAAGACGAAGACCATGGTCATAGGAAGAAAAATAAAGAAGGCAAACGTGAGAATTCTAAATGAGGTAGTAGAGTAAGTGACCAGCTTCAAATACTTGGGGTGTACTATAAATAGTAACATGAGCTGCTGCTAGGAAGCCAAAAGGAGAATAGTAATGGGAAAGAAAGTTTATACTAGAAAAAGGAATATCTTCTGCGGACCTCTAGAAAAAGAACTAAGGAAGAGACTAGTGAAGTGTTTTGTACGGAGTGTGGCATTGTATGGGGCAGAAACTGGGACATTACGACGAAGTGAAGAGAAATGACTAGAAGCTTTGGAAATGCGGATATATTGAGAAGAATGGGACGGTGAAATGGACAGACAGAATAAGAAGCTGTGTTGAAGCAGTGAGCGAAGAAAGAATGACGCTGAAACTGATGAGGAAGAGAAAAAGGAATTGGCTGAGAAGAAACTGCCTACTGAAGGATGCATTGGAAGTAATGGTGAACGAGAGAAGATTTCGGGAAGAAGAAGATATCAGATGATAGACGACATTAAGATATATGGATCATAAGCGGGGACTAAGAGGAAGGCAGAAAATAGGAAAGGTTGGAGAAAGCTGGGTTTGCAATAAAGACCTGCTCTTGGGCATAACACTAAATGAATGAATGAATATTTTATTGCACGTCTTTGAGGTGCACGGAAGGCAGAGAGACAGAAATTACATTCCTTGATCTGAGCAATAGAAAGAGGTGATATGTCAGCACACTCCAGCCATTATTTTTTTGCAAAGAAATGCACGGTAATTAATGTTTAATATGCTAAGCACCTTAAGCCTCGGAGCCATTAAGGAAGATATTACGACATAAAAATTCTCGGGTTTAACTGGGACTGAATCCACACTGTTGCAATCCACAGTCTACGGCTATCACAACAGAGGCACATAATTCGACTCTACAGATAGCGATTAGGGCAAATAAGTAAAGAAATAAGTACAAAAAATATATGTAAATAAAACACTGTTGAGAGACGACGGCTATCGTGACGTCCTTGGAAAGATCTCGTCACAGAGGAAGCAAATCAATCACAAGCGGTGTGATGTGTCAAGGACCTGCCTAATGAGTTGTATCGGCAGGCAGTTGTTTTTGTGGTGCCCGCTCCTGGGTACATTATAAAGTATATTGAGGGCCATAATTATCAGCAGTAGAGAGGTTCGTAATTAGTGAAGGTCACTTGATGGACCGCCGTTTTTGCTACTGTACTACGGAGTCGAGAAAAACAAGTTTCGAGTTCGGTCCTCGCTGCTTCCGTTACTACTTTTTCACCACATACTTGCGTCTAGGAAGTCTGAGATTAGATACCTCAAGTACTGTCCTCCGATTTCGGCAATACATCCTTTTCATTATTTTTATTGTACTTTTGGTATATCAAGTCATATGCTGTGTGTCTCTTTCATTTTATGAGCGTTCTGTTGCATCAGAAGTAACACACGTGATTAAGATGTCATATCTTGAAAGCATGGAGCAAGATCTTTAAACCAGGGGACGATTTCTTAAAAATTCGTCTTTCTGATTTAATATTACAGATTTTTATTCTACATACATCTTGATTACACAACTTTTAACACTATATCACTTTGGAAAACGTATTATATGACTTTCACGTGGTAATTTTATGTTACCGTACCTTGTTAACATCTTTCGGCCTGCTATCGGTCATCATCAGAACTGGTTGTTGCTGGTCTTGGCGCCTTTTGTTTTGTTTCCTGTGGGGGTGTGTTTGTGTGGTGTAATGTGAACTCAAAAAGTGTGTGTGTTCTGAAATTGAGTTGTGTGTTGAGAATTTCATTTGAATGTGTTTTTGTGTGTTTGTATATTTCGTATTGTTCTAGTGTGTTTAATTTCTGGCTTTTTGGTTTGATGTGTAGAATTTCCATGTATGTGTGGTTGGCATTTGTGATATGTTCTGCATATGTGGAAGTGTTTTGTAATTTTGTTATGGCTGTGATGTGTTCTTTGTAACGTGTTTGAAATGATCTGCCTGTCTGTCGTATGCAGAGGTTGTTGCAGGTGTTACATTTGAGTTTGTATACGCCTGTGTGGTTGTATTTGTTTGTTTGTGTTGTATGTGTGTTGAGATGTTTTTGTAGAGTATAGAGTATGGATTTTTGTTATTTAATAAAACTAGAGACATGAATATAAAAACGCAATGAAAAAATGCTAAATGCACAAAATTAAAAAATGGTTTTCCAATTCACTGCGGGCTAAAGCAAGGAGATCCACTATCACCTTTACTTTTTAACTTTGCTCTAGACTTCTAGAGTATGCCATTAGGAAAGTCCAGGACAACAGAGAATGTTTGGAGTTTAACAGGTTACATCAGCTGCTTGTCTATGCGGATGACGTGAATGTATTAGGAGAAAATCCACAAAAGATTAGGGAAAACACGGAAATTTTCCTTGAAAGAAGTAACGAGATAGATTTGGAGTAAATCCCGAAAAGACAAAGTATATGCTTATGTCTCATGATCAGAATATAGTACGAAATGGAAATACCACATTGGAAATTTATCCTTTGAAGAGGTAGACAAATTCAAATATCTTGGAGCAACAGTAACAAACATAAATGATACTCGGGAGGAAATTAAACGCAGAATAAATATGACAAATACCTGTTATTATTCGGTATAGGGCATGTAGCACGTATTGACGAATCCAAAAATGCATATAGAGTGTCATTTTGGAGGCCGAAGGGAAAAAAACCTTTGGGGAGGCCGAGACGTAGATGGGGGGATAATATTAAAATTGATTTGAGGGAGGTGGAATATGATTCTAGAGACTGGATTAATCTTGCTCTGGATAGGGACCGATGGCGGGCTTATGTGAGGGCGGCAATGAACCTGCGGGTTCCTTAAAAGCCATATGTAAGTAAGTAAAGAACAAAAAATAACTTAGGAGCAAAACGTCATTTAGAGCAGAAGAGAAAGAAGAATTCAAAATAATGAAATAATTGAGCTAAAAATATGAAAAATATATCAGAAAGAAAAGAAGAAATAACTGCTTAAGAAAAGAAAGAAACACATATCATAAGATATAAATGAAGAAACAGAAGAGAGATCGAAAGGAAGGAGGCCAAGAGGAACGGAAAGATTAAAGAAGGAAGAAATTTTGAAAAGTATAAAGAAATAATTGATTAAATGGCGATCTTACTCGTGTTAATTATGTAAGCATGTGCGACTTACAGCTCTTTCGGTGCTATTCGACACCATCCTCAGAGCCTACTAGATCTCGGCGCTATCTCAACTTCGCTGCATGTTGTGTGGGTGCGTTCGTGTGATGAAGAGTTATGTTATTGTATGTGAGGTTAGCATTAGTTATGTGTTCGCCATATGTAGATGTATTGTGTCCTCTGGTTATTGCTTTAATGTGTTCTTTGTATCGAGTTTGGAATGATCTGCCTGCCTGTCCAATGTAGAAACTGTCGCAACTATTGCATGTGAGTTTGTATACGCCTGTGTGGTTGTATTTATTTGTTTGTGTTGTTTGTGTGTTGAGATGTCTTTGTAGTGTGTTTTCTGTTCTGTATGCTATGTTGTATTTCTGTTTTCTGAATGAGGATGCGATCTTGTGTGTGTTTTTGTTTTCGTATGTTAGTGTGATGTATTTCTTGTGTTCTTGTGTTTGTGTTGTGTTTTGTGTGTTTTTGTGTTCGTTGAGTTTTTGTTCTGTCTTCCTTATGATGTTGTCTATTATGTTAGGGTTGTAACCATTTTCTTGTGCTATGTATTTGATTGTGTTCACTTCTTCATTGTAGTGTTGTTGGCTCATGGGTATGTTGAGTAATCTGTGTACCATTGTCCTGAATGCAGCATGTTTGTGTTATGTGGGGTGATTAGATGTGTTGTGTATGTGTGTGGTGGTGGTGGTGGTTGGTTTTCTGTATATTTTGAAGTGTGTTTGTTGTCAACTTTTGTTATGGTGATGTCTAGGAAATTTATGGAGTTATTGTTTTCAAGTTCCAGTGTGTATTGGAGTTTCGGGTGTATTTTATTTATGTATTGGTGTAGTTTGTGTATTTGTCGTTTGTTTCCTCTGTATAGTATAGAACTAGTAGGCTCTGAGGATGGTGTCGAATGGCACCGAAACAGCTGTAAACAGCACATGCTTACATAATTAACACGAGTAAGATCGCCATTTAATCAATTATTTATATTGAAGTGTTAAAAGTAGTGTATGAAAGAAAGATTCAACATGGAGTATAAAGAAAGTGATACTAATGATACATCGGTACGCAAATAAGTAAATAAATAAATAAATAAATAAATAAATAAATAAATAAATAAATAAATAAATAAATAAATAAATAAATAAATAAATAAATAAATAAATAAATAAATAAATAAATTCAAAGCAGTTACTTGAGAAAGAAGATTAAAAATGTATACGTAAGTACTGAGAATGTGAAACAACAGATAAAAATTAACGCAAAAATGTAGATGACAGCAGCAGTAATAAGATGTTAATTACTGGTACGCAAATTAATATTGAAGCTTGCGAGATGCAGTGGCGGCTACCGCAATTAAAAGCGGGGCAAAAAGCAAGTGGTCGTTATAGACAGAGTGCTACTGGTAATTGCCGGACTGATTGACAGCGAAATTGTTTGATTGTCTGATTTACTTCACCGCTAGCCTACTGAATACAGCTCTGTTTGATTTATCATTACGTCAGCATGCTGGTAACAAGCCTCTAAGCACCATTTAATTGCTTAATGCTTACTTCTTAACATTATGTTGCTGTGCTTTGAAAGAAATACGTGACGAAATCAATTAACTGCCTTAACCTTGATTTACGACTGTTTAGGCTCGTGTTGTGCTTTAAATGCTTCAGATAGGGCACGAGCTTAGTTATGAACACCCATATTAAAGAAACAATTTTACTGATGGATATATCTACACAATTTAACTTCTACGAAGTGATGCTGACATAATTAAGACAGAGGAGATGAGATTTCTGTGTTCCGTAACGAGATACTGCCTTCGGGATCATAACAACAATATTGACATTACGAAGTAGATAGGATAGGGTAAGTGGAAAAATAATGTACAGTAGTGGCAAAAGAAACCGGACCGACTCTTGTAGCTGATTTCAGAGCCTTGTTCACTCCAGAGCATGATAGACTGGTAACTAAGACTTTCGTGGTTCGAATCCTGCCTGGGAAGGATACTTTTTTTGTAGCTTATTCAAATTTATTCCCAATACTTTTCGATTGCTGGTAAAATTCATGTTCTGGGAATAATAAGTTAATTAAGTAGTAAAATATCGCTGCAATCGAAAAGTATTGGGAATAAATTTGAATAAGGAACAAAAAAAAGTTTCCTTCCCAGGCAGGATTCGAACCACGAAAGTCTTAGTTACCAGTCTATCGTGCTCTAAGTGAAAAAGGCTCTGAAATCAGCTACAAGGGTCGGTCCGCTTCTTTTTGCCACTACTGTACTATAAAGGGAACTAATCCGAGTAAGTATTAAGAAAGAAAGCAAAGAGAGTACCAGCTACTTTCCTTAATTACAATTTCAATACTTTAAGGAAAGTTACACAACGCAGAACTGCACGCCTTGTATTCTTCCCCTAACATAATTAGGAACATTAAATCCAGACGTTTGAGATGGGCAGGACATGTAGCACGTATTATTTATTATTTATTTATTTATTTATTCTGGTGTAGTTAAGGCCATCAGGCCTTCTCTTCCACAACACCAGGAATCCAGAAATGCATATAGTGTTAGTTGGGAGACAGGAGGGAAAAAGACCTTTGGGAAGGCCGAGACGTAGGTGGGAAGATAATATTAACCCTTTGATGCACGCATTTGAGAAGGAAATAAAAAATTGTGTTTGGAATGAAATTAAACTTTTATTTGTCTAAGAGAAGTGCCTCAAATTTTAAAAATTGTAGAAACTTCCATTTTTTACACAGAAAATGGGTGGTTTTATGGTAAAACCACTATGCAATACTGCAGAACAATGTTTTCAGACTTACTGCGAATGATACAAAAGGAAACAGTTTCTGGTTTCATTAAGGCAAAGTGCCACTTCACATGTGTTGCGTGGTAATTAGAAAGGAATGGAATGGACCTTCTATCCTTCACTTGAGCCAGGACACTCCAGCATATGACGTACGGCTATCACTCTCACCACGTTTCATGTCGCGGTCTCTTCTTTTGTCGTGTGGTAAACCAATACGCCCATGTATAACTGTACCACATGCATAGATATTTTGCTGCCTTAGAGATCATCAGATTCAAACTTGTGGAAAAGTTGTCAAAAACACTTCGTGATTGTCACCAACCATCTTCTTCCTTGTAGCCATGACACAAAAATGGAACATTTTGTTGGACATGGTAAGCATAACTACCCTGTTTGCGTAGTGGTTTCGTTTTGAAACCACCACATTATTTCTATATTGACGCCACATGTGTCGAAGAGATTACAATTTTGTTACTGAAATACGTTCTAAAAGACCGAAAGACAAATAATACTATATAGAAACTTACGTAACTGTGATATTTTAGCATACAACTGAAATAAAAACACGCAACGAATCTTCCACACCCCAATTATACACAACAACATCGGCCATCTTAGTGGAGCAACACAAAATATAAGAAAAATAAAATTCTTCTACAGTTACTAGGGATCAGTGAACGCAGCGCAGTAGTTTTGAAATAAAAATCACACTGTAAATAGGCAGGAAACTGAAATTTAAAAGGTGGTTATGTACTGTAACCACTGCGCTTCAAAGGGTTAAAAAGGATTTGAGGGAGGTGCGATATGATGATAGAGACTGGATTAATCTTGCTCAGGATAGGGACTAATGACGGGCTTATGTGAGGGCGGCAATGAACCTCCGGGTTACTTAAAAGCCAGTAAGTAAGTAAGTAAGTAAGGAAATTTACCTTAGGTCTACATGAGATGTGTCTCCATTGGCTGATATGTTTTTAAACAAAATGATGATCATAATATACTTCAAGTTTTGGTAGTATGTTCAATTGTTTGCAGATTATGATGGATTAACATGATCACACCAGCCATGTTTCGCTTACGTTTTGGGTTCAGAGAATCCAGTTGCAATATAAAGTCATAGTTATCATTCTCGGCGAACGTTGGGCTCTAAAACGTTACCAAAATACTCAATAATAGGCCTATACAGTACTTATTGTGGAAATTTGATTTGTACTTAAACACTGTGAAATGAAGTGCCTTAAATACTTGCATATCCAATGTTCTCTACAGTAATCTCAGTGCTGATCATAATAGACTTTTATCATTGGTTATCAAAATGAAATAGCTATATTAAATTGATTGTATGAGCAGAAATCAAAAGTGGAATTTTAACCTAGGAAAAGCTAAGCTACGCAATTTCTTCAGAAAAGAAACAATTGTTTCATTTCTGTTTTACCTTCTTCAGTTTTTGAAGCCCTGAATATACTCAACCTGGAGCTACAAGTCTAAAACTCCAATCTTTTATCGTCGTACGACGCCTTCAATGCTTTATTGGAGAAGTTATATTATAGAAGCACCGTCTTCAAGCCGAAAGATCTAGCCTTAGTCACCTTAATGAATTTCTTGATAAAAGAAGTGTGGTAAATCACATTTAAACTCTCAGATCATATCTTTTTTTTTATTTTACGACGCTGTATCAACATCTCAGGTTATTTAGCGTCTGAATGAAATGAAGGTGATAATGCCGGTGAAATGAGCCCGGGGTCCAGCACAGAAAGTCACCCTCGTAGTGGGTTGAGGGAAAACCACGGAAAAAACCTCAACCAGGTAACTTGCCCCGACCGGGATTCGAACCCGGGCCACCTGGTTTCGCGGCGCCAGACGCGCTGACCGTTACTCCACAGGTGTGGACCTCAGATCATATCGATCTGACCTCATTTGAGAAAGACATCAAGTGATACTGTCCAGACATTGCTTCAGAGAGTTCGTAATCTAAACTCACCAGAATTCTCATGAATATTGACATCGATTTAATACCAGATTTATTTATAATGGAATCTACAGAAATGATGTACTGCACAAAAGCTAAGTATGAATTTCAAATTATGAATCTAAATTTTCAACTGTAGCAGCCTTAAAATAATAATAATAATAATAATAATAATAATAATAATAATAATAATAATAATAATAATAATAATAATAATAATAATAATATTAATAATAATATTAACAATAATAATAATAATAATAATAATAATAATTATAATAATAACCGTTGCCGACTTTATCTCGAGAGTGATTCTAGATATACTTTGTGATATTTAAAACCAAATATCAGAGACATTTTTGAAGATATCTCACTAATTTCCCTAATTATTTTCATGATAATTTTGTACACATGAATGAACATTTTTCTTTGCCATTATAGTTCTTTCTTTACAACATTAAGATAAAAATATTAAACAGTGCTTTTCCTATCACTACTTTTGTTACCACTATAAGAGTAATTCTTGAAATAACACAAGACAAACACAAGATATAATACAACACTCAGTCCTAGTGCGAAGGGGAATTTAAAGAAGACAAGGAGAGCAAGGGAAATACAAGGAGAAGACGAAGAATACAATAAAGATAAAGTTAAGAAGAACATGGAGAAGGTAAGAAGAACAAGGGGAAGACAAGAAGAAGGTAAAGACAAGGAGAAGGAGGGAAAAATAAGGAAAAGGGGAAAACATGGAGAAAAAGAAAAAGGCAAGGACAGCAAAGAAAATTCTAGGAGAATAAGGGGAATACTATGATAACAAGGGGAATAGAAGGAGAACAAGGGGAATACTATGAGAACAAGGGGCATAGAGGGAGAAGAAGGAAAATGAAAAAAAAGACAAGGAGAACAAGACGAATACAGGGAGCACAAGGAGAACAAAGGGAATACAAGAAGAACAAGGGGAATACTTACAGCGACGGGAGAGGTTGAATTTTTATGTGATGGTCAATTCTCAAGTTACTGTCGTATAATTAGTGAGGGGGGGAAAGACTTACTTCTACTTCAAACATCACGAATACTTTCCTCTTTATACAGATTGCTCAATGTTAGGTTACGGACGAGAATGATTGCACTAGAATCCTAAGCAAATAGTCTATTTCATCTTACGCACATTAGCTGTCTGTTGGAATTCAATTTAGGGTGGAGGTGAGATGTTTTATCTCGGCTATAAAATTAACTACCGAGGTTTGTCCGAGGGTAAAAGGCCATCGGAGCGTGATACCGACCATATCTCCTCCTAGTGACGAGGTCGATAAAGCATGTGAACTCCACTTCATGCCCTGTAGAGTCTCAATGCCGTGTAAGCTACAGGAACCTTTACGTTTTACTTTAAATGAGCTATCAGGGACGATTGACCGATTGCAAAACTTCTAGGTATACATGTTCCTGATTGAGGCATCTTCACAGTGACAAGCACCACATATTCCAAACATAAGGTAAACTTTTCTTGAAAGGTATCTATGAGCAGGCGCATTTCGAAGAAACTAGATTACCTGACTTCTTTCTAATATGTTTTACTTTCTTTTTTTTTACGGAATTCAACAAAATGTTACATCGCAAACGCCCTAAGTTCTTCGTATTGACTAATATCCACATTATAGTAGTATTTATTTATTTAAGCTGGTAGAGATAAGGCTGTCAGGCCTTCTCTGTCCCTCTACCAGGAGATTCCAACTATAATATGCACAATAAAATTACAATTAATATTAAATTTACAATTACAATTACAAATAAAATTACAATTAGTATTAAATTTACAATTACAATTACAATAAAAATCAAAGTACGAAAAGATTACCTGGCTAATTAAAGCTAGATAATTTATCATATAAAAACAAAGAATATTTTATATTTACTGAATTACAAATTAAACCTACAATAACAAAATTGTATAGTGACGAAATTTCTGAATACTGAAATATTTTGTGATAGATTAAGAAAACTATTTACAAGAAATCAATTACTGACCAAGTGCCTAGTAAGTTTGCGTTTGAATTCAATTTAATTCGACAGTCCCTGATGCTAGCAGGTAGCGAATTCCAGAATCTTGGCAGAGCTATTGTGAAAGAGGATGAGTATGAGGAGGTGCGATGGAATGGTATTGTTAGTATTGTTTCATGACAAGAGAGTGTGGTCAGATTATGGTGGGAAGAAAGGTAACTGAAGCGAGACGACAGGTACGAAGGAATAGAAGAGTTCAAGATTTCGAAGAGAAAGAGAAGTGAATGTAAATTTCTTTTCTTGTCTACTTTAAGCCAATCTATTGCTTCCAGGGATGGGGTAATATGATCATATTTAAGAACATTGCTTACAAAACGTACACACAAATTATGAGCACGTTGAAGTTTCGTTTTGTTGTCGCTGGAGAGGTCAGTCAGTAAAATGTCAGCATAGTCAAAATAGGGAAATACAAGTGTCTGCACAAGGGACTTTTTTTAAGCAAGAGGGGAGATGAACATTTACCCTTTTTAGCACATGGATAATAGAATATACTTTTCTGCACGTTTCTGTGATTTGCAAGTCCCTGTTATAGTTAAACATAAGAATAGATTTAATCATTGAATACTCAGACCAAATAGTAGATGGCTTGAACTGGTTAGACTTCTCATAAAATTAAGCTTACTTACTTACTTACAAATGGCTTTTAAGGAACCTGCAGGTTCATTGCCGCCCTCACATAAGCCTACCATCGGTCCCTATCCTGTGCAAAATTAATCCAGTCTCTATCATCATATCCCACCTCCCTCAAATCCATTTTAATATCCTCCCATCTACGTCTCGGCCTCCCCAAAGGTCTTTTCCCCTCCGGCTTTCCAACTAATACTCTATATGCATTTTTGGATTCGCCCATACGTGCTGCATGCCCTGCCCATCTCAAACGTCTGGATTTAATATTCCTAATTATGTCAGGTGAAGAATACATTGCGTGCAGTTCTGTGTTGTGTAACTTTCTCCATTCTCCTGTAACTTCTTCCCTCTTAGCCCCAAATATTTTCCTAAGAACCTTATTCTCAAACACCCTTAATCCCTGTTCCTCTCTCAAAGTAAGAGTCCAAGTTTCACAACCATACAGAACAACCAGTAATATAACTGTTTTATAAATTCTAACTTTCAGATTTTTTGAAGCAGACTGGATGATAATAGCTTCTCAATCGAATAGTAACATACATTTCCTATATTTATTCTGCGTTAATCTAAAAAATAAGCTCATACTGTATTTTCTGTAACCATCAGTTTTCTGCTTACACATCAATCTTTAAATTTCATGTAACTTGCGTCATAAAGTTTCTTTGATTTTCCTGGTGGAATGTCTAATGTAGCACGTTTCACAGATTCCGATGATGTGACATATACTCATATTCCACAATTTTCCGTCTATTATGAAAGTTAGGTAATACTGTTACATAGGATCAAAATGGCGACTGTAGTAACAAAGTTTATTGATTTGTTCATGATGTGGTAACTAAGAAACCCTCAGTCGCGTACCTCGATCATCTAAAAGGAACTGCACGCTTTACTAACATAGCCCTATTTTCTGCTAACTTTAATATTTTTTTTTCAAAATACACAAAACGCAGACAAATTATTGCACAAAACAAGTTACAAAAAAACTTTAATTAATTCGTAGGTATTAGAACGCTCCCTGCAGTCGTGTTCTTTTTTAATTGGTTATTTTACGACGCTTTATCAACTGCTATGGCTATCTAGCGTCTGAGTGATATAAAGGTGATATTCCGGCGAAAAGAGCCCAGGGTCCATCGCCTGAAGTTACCCAGCATTTGCTCTTATTGGGTTAAGGGAAAACTCCGAAAAAACCTCAATCAGGTAACTTGTCCCAACCAGGATTTGAAACCAGGCCTGCTCGTTTCACGGTCGGACATGTTAACCATTACTCCACAGTGGTGGATTGCGGTTGCGTTCTAATTTAACCTATTCGTTAATAAAGCTCTGTTTTTGTAACTAGTTGTATAATATACTATTTTTTTGTCATTTAAAATCGGTATATTTTAATTGTGATATTATATATGAATCCTCTAGATTCAAAATCCACTAAAGATCATTTTGTTCAGAACTGAGTTATACCCACACACTTCTTGCTAAGAATGAATTCTAATGACATATATTTTGAATTCAAAAAGCCACTAAATTTAAAGCGAAATGTTTGTTAATTTCAATGTTAGGTTGAAAATTCCCTCTATTTGCCACCAGTTACTGCCAAAATCCTTTAATTTGTGAAAGTGGATATAGGAGATTTTGAATATATAGGATTCATATTTCAAGAGTTTGTATCACACATTCCTTTAAGGGGAGGCAGAGGTGAATATTTCAAAATCCACAAAAGTTATCCGATTTGTTTGAAATTGATCATGGATACTAAGTATGTTATTAGTAATGGACATACCAAGTTTCAACTTTCTAAGTACAATAGTTCTGTAAATATTAATTATTTTATAAAACTTTATATTGTAAGAAATTTTCAATATTTCTTTTTATTTATATGTTCAGAGAAGGTATATAAATAATGATAAGTATTAGTTTATTATGGGAATAATATAGTAATACAGTTATCTTGGTTTTAATTTCATACTTTTGAGGGCACAAAATCAAAAACTAACATCGGAATATGAAAATAAAGATAATAAAAATGGAAAAAAACCAAATTTTCATTTTTTCTTCAGTTTTGTTCGAAAATTTCACCTCTGCCTCCTTTTAAAGAATCCTTTTTCCACGAAAAACAAAATTAATGTATGTCCTCTATTAGATCGCAGGTGTGGTCATGTGGTCTGTTTTGATTGTCCAGGGAAAATATAGTATAATTTCTTTCCCAGCCATGAGAGTCACATTTTGACTATTTGGTGTATATGTATACATTTCCGATTGCAGTAAATGCGTCAAAGAGTTGGGCGGGAAGTATCGGACAGGATTTGAGGAAGTGTTACGCAAACTGTGGCTAGGGTGCGGCCTGACACACGCATTCAAATATACTGGAGGTCGAAGTTACCTACAAGTGAGAGAGAGAGAATGGGAGAAGAGGGGCAGTTATTGTTATTAAGACAAGGAACCGAGAGCGAGGGGACAGACCTGATGGGGGGACAGAGACAAATGAAGACTTCCGGTGTGAAACAATTGCATTCAGCAAAGCGTGGAAGATTCCGTTGTCAGACCCCACCCTGGGGGCCTTAAAAAAAGAGAGAACGTCTGTCTGTCTGTCTATCTGCACATCTGACATTTATAAAAAAGGATGGAGTGTAGCTGACCTCGCGGAGCTGTGCATCTCTACGTGGACGGAGGCAGATGGTGAGGAAAATATTTGCTGATGCCTGACATCACGCGAGCAGGACATCGCCTTGAACCCACGGAAAGAGAGGAAACGCTCGAATATCATGCATTTTCAGAATTCATAAGCACGAAAACTTGATTCTTGATATACAGGGTGTTGTAAGGCATAATCAAAGGCAATTAACCGACTTGTTAGAAGTCGGCCTTGCATGCGTGAGATGAACAACGACGGCGCTGAGGAAGATTTAAAGAAGATACTCTAATTTTGTATGTCACTATTAAGTTAATACATTATCTTTATCATTATTATCCATTTCCAGCTTCCAGAGACCTATTCCTTCTTCAGTGAAAGTGTCTTCTCATTTTCTACGAGTTTTCCAACGTTCTTATCTCTTTTATGCTTCTAGTATAAAATCTACCATCAGTGTGGTTTTAGGCGTAATAGATCAACTACTGACCAGATATTTTGTATTCGACAGATAATGGATAAAAAATGGGAGTGTAAGGGTACACTGCATCAGTTATTCATAGATTTCAAAAAGGCATATAACTCGATTAAGAGAGAAGTTTTATATGATATTCTTATTGAATTTGGTATTCCCAAAAAACTAGTTCGATGAATTAAAATGTGTGTCAGTGAAACGTACAGCAGAGTTCGTATACGTCAGTTTCTGTCAGATTGTTTCCAATTCACTGTGGGCTAAAGCAAGGAGATACACTATCACCTTTACTTTTTAACTTTGCTCTAGAGTATGCCATTAGGAAAGTTCAGGATAACAGAGAGGGTTTGGAATTGCTCGGGTTACATCAGCTGCTTGTCTATGCGGATGACGTGAATATGTTAGGAGAAAATCCACAAACGATTAGGGAAAACACGGGAATTTTACTTGAAGCAAGTAAAGAGGTAGGTTTGGAAGTAAATCCCGAAAAGACAAAGTATATAATTATGCCTCGTGACGAGAATATTGTACGAAATGGAAATATAAAAATTGGAAATTTATCTTTCGAAGAGGTGGAGAAGTTCAAATATCTTGGAGCAACAGTAACAAATATAAATTATACTCGGGAGGAAATTAAACACAGAATAAATATTGGAAATGCCTGTTATTATTCGGTTGAGAAGCTCTTATCACCCAGTCTGCTGTCAAAAAATCTGAAGGTTAGAATTTATAAAACAGTTATATTACCGGTTGCTCTTTATGGTTGTGAAACTTAGACTATCACTTTGAGAGAGGAACATAGGTTAAGGGTGTTTGAGAATAAGGTGCTTAGGAAAATATTTGGGGCCAAGAGGGATGAAGTTACAGGAGAATGGAGAAAGTTACACAACACAGAACTGCACGCATTGTATTCTTCACCTGACATAATTAGGAACATTAAATCCAGACGTTTGAGATGGGCAGGGCATGTAGCACGTATGGGCGAATCCAGAAATGCATTTAGAGTGTTAGATGGGAAGCCGGAGGGAAAAAGACCTTTAGGGAGGCCGAGACGTAGATGGGAAAATAATATTAAAATGAATTTGAGGGAGGTGGGATATGATGGTAGAGACTGGATTAATCTTGCTCAGGATAGGGACCAATGGCGTGCTTATGTGAGTGCGGCAATGAACCTCCGGGTTCCTTGAAAGCCAGTAATTAAGTAAATAAGAATGTAAGTATAAAATATACTTCGGAAGTTTGCCTTCACTCATTATTAGAATACTGTCGTCTCAGTTTCGTTTTTGGATAGTTATTCTGTCGTTTAATTTACGTAAAAATGGCCAGTTTCATTCATATATCCTATCTGCACTTTTTTTCTGATCTAGTAGAATATATGCTGCTACTGATCTTAAAAATATCATTTTTGCAGGTTCTATTTTTCTCTTGTCTATTTTGTATGCAGTTCTCCCTAACGTAAGTAAAAATCGATGGCTTCACAATCTGATAGTTTAAGTTCAATATTAAATTTTCTGCTTAAAATGGCATGTTGGAAATATTTCATCATTTGAAGATAGCCTATATGAAAGAGTTTAATGCAAGTTCATTAATATTTTGGAAAATACAATCTTATTTCATAAAGCGACAATTTATCGAGATGATAACAATATATTTTCTTTTATTAGATAATGTGGAAACAGGGTGAACCATAAGTAATGCCATTAATTTCAAGGGATTATTCCTTGAGATATTTCAAACAAAAATGTTTAATAAGCTTACAATAAAATTTTTCTCGATTTTGATTCCTTTACGAGATGAAAATTGTATCGTCGTTGTTCTGCAATAACTCCTATGTGACATATTTATCGATTTTCAGATTTTTGCTCTATTAAATATCTTAAATAGTGATACAGCACATAATAAAATCTCCTATATGTAATTATATTTCTTTCTTTCGAAAATTTAAGAATTCATAGTCTCCTATGTGCTACTGCCATAGAATGAATAAATGTGTTTTTCTTCCTACTGAACAATTTTATATTTTGCACATAGGAGTTATTGCAGTAACAACGACGATATGAAACATTTCACTACGTGTTTTGAGATTACGATAAAATTTTGCTCCATTTTGCTTTCTTTTCGAGATGAAAATTGTTTTATAGGAAACATTTCACTGCGTGTTTTGAGAAAGCCAATAATTTAACTCCCCATATGCTAAGTCAATTTAAGGGCGCAGGGTATTATGGTAATAAATGATTGAAAATTACAGTTTTGTTCTTTAAATGTGCAGAAATTTTATCCGAAAAATTGTAACTTTTCGTTCTGCAAAGGAATTTTACAATGTTACATTTGTTCGGATCAAATTTCTGCACATTTAAAGGACAAGATTAAAGTTCTTTCAAACACATAATCAATAGCTTTCCCAAAACACGCTATGAAATGTTTAATATAAAACAATTTTTATTTCGAAAAGAAAGCAAAAACGAGAAAAATTGTATTAAACTTATTTGTTTGAAATAACTCAAAGAATAACCCCCTGAAAATAATGGCATTACTTACGGTTGCGATAAGTTATCCGTCCATGGTGATCGAATAGTTATCATGCTCTATTACAGCCAAAGATTTGAGGGTGAAATCTTACCCAGAATTGTAGATTTGTAGGGGCTATATCATTTCTTAGCTTAGTTTGATTCGGAAGGAAAGTAAATCGGAGATCTTTGTTTGAGACACACTGTACCTACTTACAATGACCTTGCGCGTAATTGTGGGCACTCCGTTTTTAAATTTGTGTGTCATTTCTCGCTTCTATAAAAATTAATGTCTTACCGTTATGTATATTTGTAATTATTATATTTGTTTTTATTACCGTTATTATTACTCTTAATTTTTGAGTTGACGAACGTTAATCGTCTGAAAATATTGTAGCTTTTAACTTCCTTCAGATTTTATATTTTGCTTTTTGTTTTATGTTCCAGTACTTGGAAGATCGGACATCGGTCGGCACAAGAGGCTGAGGGCATAAAAATTGTATATATTGCTATGTTATTTTTAAGGATAATAATACTAGTTATACCCATCAAGATTAATAATAATTTAAGACGAATCAGAAACAAATTACAGTAATTAAGAAACAACATCGAAATAAAAATAAAATATCAGATTATTTGTTTCCATTTCAGTAAGACCTCTGAAAGAAAATATTACTCTTTTCTGAATATAACACACAAAACATAATAATGATACCTGGAAGAAAGAGCATCGCTTAGTAAAGTGGGTGGAGGGCATAAAAAATTGTATATTTTACTAAGTCGAAAGCATTAAGATTAAGACGAATCAGACAACCTTACGCTCTGCAGAAGTCGACTGCGGAATTGAAGTCCTCCATGTCGTCGGGGTAGAATCTAACTGACATTATTTTCTTTCGCCATAGTCGAGTTCCAAAGGCAATTCGAAATCGCGGAGCAGGGGACGCGGTCGAGGGGTTAAGCATAGATTTATTAATGTATCACAGCTTCGTAAATAGCTTTCTCATTCGCGTTATAAATGTTCCACTTAGATTTACATTATTATTAGTGGATTATCAACTCGTATAAATAAATTTGGTTATTGAACCTCTTAACAATGAGTTTTGCCAAAGTTTAGATCTAGGCAAATTGCTTTCTTACAACCGAAAACGGTAGAGTGCTTATGCTTATGCCCGTTTTCAAGAGGAAATCTACAAATATAGGGTAAAGGTTGGTAATATTGTGATACTAATAGACTGATATTATGATAGTACGTTTTGAGAATTTTTTACAATTTTACTGAGCGAGAGAAGGACCGGTTTTGTGCAGAAACTTGTCCAGAACATGACGCAAAAAGCCGAACTCCTTCTCGCCCAATAAAATTGTCAAAAATTCTCAAAAAGATCTATCATAAAATTATTAGTATCACAATATTACCAACCTTTACTCTACAAGGAATATTCGTTTAAAAATATTATATATATATATATATATATATATATATATATATATATATATATATTCGCTGTCTAACCAATTATACTGCTAAAACGTCTGGAGTCTGAACCAAAGAGACGTTTGGCTGTAGAGAAGGGAAGTCGGTGGAGTGAGGAAGAGCTAGTCTATCTTACCCATCCTACATATTCCAATCACAGAAGTCATGCTGACGAGTTTTATCGCTCCATAAAAACTCAATACTCTCTTGTACGATTCCATAACCTCCGAATCGAATGACAAATGGTAATTACTAGACAACCGGGAACGATGTGATTGTCATCATTTTCGTCTATATTCTCATCATAGGGATAATGAATTCCATCCTAGCCGTACCTCAACGTTACAATAATGATTTAGCTCTACGTGGCTAATAGAGTTTCAGAAAGACTTGTGTTGTCTTGAAGTACTGAAAATCACTGGAGGCAAGGGAAACTGAAGCAACATTTTTTATTGGAATATGTATTATATGACTTTCTTGTGTTAAATTCTATCGTACCTGGTTTGCATGTTTCAACCTATTATTGGTCTTATTCAGAACTGGTCGTTGCTAGTCTTGGCGCCTTTTGTTTTGTTTCCTGTGAGGGTGTGTTTGTGTAGTGTAATATGGAGTCAAGGAGTGTGTGTGTTCTGAAATTGAGTTGTGTGTTGAGAATTTCATTGGGGTGTGATTTGTGTGTCTGTATATTTCATATTGTTCTAGTGTGTTTAGTTTCTGGCTTTTTGGTTGGATGTGTAGTATTTCCATGTCTGTGTTGATGTCTCTGTAGGTGTGGTTAGCATTTGTGATGTGTTCTGCATATGTGGAGGTGTTTTGTAATTTTGTTACGGCTGTGATGTGTTCTTTGTAACGTGTTTGAAATGATCTGCCTGTCTGTCCTATGTAGAAGTTGTTGCAGGTGTTACATTTGAGTTTGTATACGCCTGTGTGGTTGTATTTGTTTGTTTGTGTTGTTTGTGTGTTGAGATGTTTTTGTAGAGTATTATTTGTTCTGTATGCGATGTCGTAATTTAATTTCTTGAGTGGGGTTGCAATCTTGTGTGTGTTTTTGTTTTCGTATGTTAGTTGTGATGAATTTTTTGTGTTCTTGTGCTTGTGTTCTATTCTTATGTTTTTTGTGATTATGTTTTGTCTTACGTATTATGTTGTCTATTATGTTGGGGTTGTATCCGTTTTCTTGTGCTATGTATTTGATTGTGTTCAGCTCTTCTTTGTGATCATGTTGGTAATGCTTGTCCATTCCAAATTTGTGTCCGCTAGCTACCAACATTTATCAGTTCATATTATCTACTTTTTCTAAAAAATCCAATACAAAATTTTTGGACTTGCAGAAACGGTGAACTAGCATGAAGGCGGACGCACAGAGAAAACGACACAAAACATAAAACTAACAAGGAACAATCATACGTGCTCTAAGAGGGATTGGACTCACTACCATTATTTGGATGCACTGTTAAAGATGTTCAGCTTTTGCTTGTAAGGCTCTAGGAACATTGGATTTACAGGTCAAATAAATTTGAAAATATAACCTCACTTAGGGACTATGAAACCATGGAGAATAGAAATAATGAAACATAATGGAAAAATCTATACGAAGTCATTTCGCTTTTCGGTGTAACAGCTGCATATATTATTTTTATGAATTTAATTTTGTGATTGCAATACATTTTTGGTAACTTATAGGCTTTAAAATTGCATTTTTACTGTTTATTTATTTATTTATTTATTTATTTATTTAATGCAGAGATTTTGAGCTTATCATTACTCACGACTATGACAACAAAACAATAATACAATATTGTTTGTATGTTTTTGTACTTGTTTACTTTTTTTCTTATTCTGTTATATTTCATCATTTATATTGTTTTGTATGCTTTGTCTAATGGCAGCCTCTAATTTGAGGAAGCACAATAAAAAATAAAAGAAACAAATAATTAATTAAATTTCACTGTGAAAGAACTATCATCTTTCCTCTTTCCTCGCAATAGGCCTATTTATTCGAGAGTGTGATACTCGACAGAGAGCGGCAACTGTTGATGTGGTTGGACTCCATAATGGTATCCTAGTTGCAGAGTGTAGTCCGTGCCCTGTGGAATGCCAATGAGGTGCAAATATTTAGCCAAGCAGTCGCGTCCCATAGCTAGCGGAAATTGCAACTAGGTCAATTTAGTAAGGATTGTATTTGACATTTCCATTGACGTATTTTATTTTCTCTGAGATTTTGATGGGACTTTTCTGTTTTCTGATATATGATGGATGCCGCTCGAGCTTATGGAATTTCACTCTGATAGGGTGGGATGTGAGTTCCTTTTTTGGAAGAATATCAGCAGTCTCATTGCCGGCAATGTCACAATGAGATGGGATCCACTGCAGGACTACTGTCTTGTTCTGCGCAATGAGGTCTTTAATCAATTTCTTGCAGTCTGATATGGCATTGGGTCTACATAAATGTGTGCTTGAAAGGTAGCTGATAAATATGGTTAAATAAACTATGAAAAATATACACACTTTTGGAGTCAGACAGTTGGTGTATTCGAAGTGGAGACGCCGTGCTTTAATTTGGTTCTTGGATGAGTTTGTTGCGCTATAAATGTGTTTTTTACATGTCTGACAAAAGAAATGTCATTTGTTATTTTTATTAAGTGTCACTCACTCACTCACTCACTCACTCACTCACTCACTCACTCACTCACTCACTCACTCACTCACTCACTCACTCACTCACTCACTCACTCACTCACTCACTAATTCAGTTATAGACTACACTAAGTTCGCAGGAGTTATGACAGAGATTTCAACGCTGGTGAAAGATCGTAACTTTACAAAGACTAATAAAGCACTCTTGGGTACTTCAGTCTTTCATGTGAGTACCAGTTTTCTCTGTAGTAATCAATGCATGATTCGAACTATATACAGTATACAAATGTCTGTGTATATATTGCATAAGTTTATGTAGAAAAGTCTTTCTCTACTACCAAAATTATCCTATTTTTTTCGAAAGAGGAAAGGTACGAACGCGGAGGATTAAAAAATTTGTTATGTGCTATAAATAAGCAATATTGTAGGTTTATATTAAAATGTGAATAAATAACGACATTTTCAATGATATATAGGATCGTTTAGGGACATCTCGACACGCCAAGGTAAAATATAATTTTGGGACTAATTTGTACAAATTTTATTCCAATTTTTTCCCCCTAATGTATGTTTCCCGTACATTTCACACATCCGGTGTCAATGTGATCATTTTATATCACTGTATTAAAAAAATACAAATTGATGTCGAAGTGTCGACTTCTTCCATAATGGAGATTTCGACATAGTATTACAAATATAGGAATCAGTATAAAACCCAACATATACAACATAAATTTTGCTCCTAAAATATACCTAAATATTTTATAGTATTCTTACTCGCGTTAGTCGCATGTGAATTTTTCATCGGTGCCATTTTCTTCACGTATCTTGTGAAATCATTTTTGATGTTCTCCAACATACTGAAGACAAAGTTTTCTAGCATTGTCATCGTAGTAATACCCACTACACACAGTACAATAGGTTTTTCTTGGATTGTCTACACTGCTTGATCAACTAACTCCCCCCTAACTACCTTTTGCTGTTTAGTCTCCTTCAGTTGTATCCTATAGTTTTCAGACGTTATGTCTGACTAGCAATTTTCTTCCCTTTTTCCACCAGTTGGAAGTGTTAGCAGCGGAACTGGCGACAGTTCTCCAAAGGAAGTATCAGTAGGTGAGGAATTAGGCAAGCCTAAATGTCCTTGTGCAGATGGTGTCTGTGATGTTTTTGGGGAAATATTAATGTCTTCTTCAAAGCAAATTTCATGTCAATTTTCGACTAGAATCAGATTGTACTCAAACATGTTATCTTGCAGTACGTCTGGATGTCAATTCGCTTACGTTATTAATTGTTAATCCATATATCCTTTAGAAACAAGGAGAAGGATCTTCCGAACTAATTGATCTTCCATATTTATATCGACGTTTGTGCCTTCCCTTTCTGTTCGATATCAATTAAAATTAAAATATACAGTTTAATTAAGATCGCATGAATGGAAGAAGAATAGTTTCATATACTAAAATAATGCAGGCAGACACACAGAGGGAAAAACAGACAGACGGACAAAGTGCCACTATATATATATATATATATATATATATATATATATATATATATATATATATATAATTTATTTTAGCTGCCAGAGTTAAGACGACCGTAAGGCCTTCTCTTCCACTCAACCAGCAAAAAGTGTATATATATACAGGGTGTTTCAAAAATACGGGGCATAATTTCAGGCATGTATTTCCCACACGTAGACAATCAAAATAGCTCATTACAACATGTGTCCGGAAATGCTTTATTTCCGAGTTATGGTCTTCAAAACATTGAAATTCACCGGAACCATACCTCATGTTGTAGAAGACACTCCACTGATCAATCGTCAACACATTCACTTCTTGCATGATGGCGCTCCTGCACACTTCAGTCGAACGGCTCGCCGGTACTTGGATCGAAGGTTTCCTGATCGATGGATAGGTAGAGGTGGCCCAATTGCTTGGCCTCCACGCTCACCTCATCTGAACCCTCTCGATTTCTACTCGTGGGGCAATTTAAAATCATTGGTTTATTCGTCTCTGGTGCCTGATTTGGAATCCCTTCGGAATCGAATTGTGGCATGTTCTGAGGACATACGCAATACTCCTGGAGTTTGGGATCGTGTTCGCAGGTCAATGAGACATCGATGTGAGGTCTGTATTCAAGCAGGAGGTGGACATTTTGAACATATTCTGTAATTACAACGACCTGCGGAAAGAAAAACGTTGCGGTGAATTTCAATGTTGTGAAGGCCATAACTCGGAAATGAAGCATTTCCGGACACATGTTGTAATGAACTATTTTGATTGTCTACATGTGGGAAATGCATACCTGAAATTATGCCCCGTATTTTTTAAACACTCTGTGTGTGTGTGTATATATATATATATATATATATATATATATATATATATATATATACTTTTTGTTGTTTGAGTGGAAGAGAAGGCCTTACGGTCTTAACTCTGTCAGCTAAAATAAATTATTATTATTATTATTGTTATTATTATCATTATTATTATTATTATTATTATTATTATTATTACTGCTATTATTATTATTATATAAGACAGACACATTCTTGAGACAAAGACGTGCCATGACCTTATCTATAATGCAACCAACCGTCAGTATTTTTTATATTAGAACGGGTTACTTTTGTGATTATGCTGGCTAAAGTGCCTGAGAAAAGCGAGAAGTGTTTTGACCCGAGACTGAATGCTATGGTTCGGACGGGGGAGGGTCTGGCTTCAAGTAGCCTCAAGAGCCATTACGAACAATGACACATCACAATGGCGGTAATGTCCTTCTGTTGTTTCTGCTTTAACAGCTGTGATTGATCGTTCGGACAACAGTGATTCATGTCCGTCCCTTGACACAGTAAGCAACAGCATCCGAACTCTCGTGTGCTCAATACCAGAGATAAAAATAAAGTTAGATTTTTGCTATTTATATACTACTAAAGCTTCTTTATTTGTCTCTGTGAACGAGTAGATAGGCTATACAGACACAGAAATGCAAGTACGTTAAAAGAAAATACTAGGTAAGATATTTTCATATGAGAGATGTCTTGATATAGTAATTGCAATTAAATTGACTGGAGATTATTCAATAGAATCAAAGACTAAAAAAGATTTTAAACACAGATTTAAGATAATTTTATTGCAGGAAGAAAGTGAAAATCATCTGAGACAGAATATAGTCTATGTAATTATAATATACTAGCTGAAAGCACCCGGCGTTGCACGGGTTTTCTGTTCTGCTTCTATTTTTAATTAAACTGGTTATTACATTTTCGGAAATCTCGGAAACCTAACTATAGACAACCAAAAAGAATTGTCATTAATATGCTTTCCTCATCCATAGGCTAAAGATGAATCTTTACATAGCGTCACTTACATGAATTAATGAACTTCTTGGTCAAATGCCTGAAATGATTAACTGAATTTAAAACAGCTGCAATGAAAAAAATTCATCACGTGCCTTACTTACTTTTGGTAGGTTAATATTTCGCAATAGTACTTCTGATTATTCAATATTAAGTAAATTATGTTGTAGCAATCCTTGCAGTTTGAAAAAATTCTAGAATTCAGTTGGATAAAACACAGTCTGCTCACTATCTACAACTGCATCGAGAAATTCATAATACGGTCCTGGACTGCGTAAAGATACTTATTGCATGAATTGTCTAGTTTTAGCCTTCGTGATGTATATCAACAACGTTATTTAATTTCGTATTATAATTTCCATGGCCTCATGAAAGTCGATGTTGAATACAATAGACAATAATAATAATAATGAACAATTGACTATAGAAGATTGCATTTTAGTATTACACATGAATGTTTGATAGTATTTATTTTTATTTTTTAAATTAATTTAACGTCCATATGCACAATTTTAATATATCCTATGTTTTTCTCCTTGTTATGAAGGTTAAATGTGCAAACTCTGGCACATATCGGTCAAAGCGTGCAAATTTGTATAGAGAACATGCACACACACATACATACATACATACATACATACATACATACATACATACATACATACATACATACATACATACATACATACATACATACCCACATTCACTTTTATATATTAAGATTAACTACATATTTAGTGTGTAACACTTCTTACTTACACAATTATCCGAAAATTAAATTTAATATACAAGATGTTTCAGAAATACTTGATAAACTTTGGGGGCATGTTCCTTACACCAAAACAAGAAAAAAAGTTCATATAAATATATGTCCGAAAATCCTCAGTTTTTTTTAGTTATTAATGAAAGAACATAATGAAACATATGTTAGATATTGTCAGCTTGGTAGCAAGTGTTGCAACTTTAATCAATTCAGAAACTCATAACAATGGAAGTTTATGTTCAAAGAGTTTCGAGGTACAATCCAACAACTTAAGTTGCTAGATAATCGAATGATGTTATCGATACAAGTCTGCTGATGCACCCATTGTATCTAGATGGCTATGTGTTGCCAAAGATTCTATGATCCGACGAGTGCATGCGTATGTGGAAGCAAGAGGAGAACATTTTCAACATTTGTTATGACTTACGAGTTTCTGAATTGATTAACGCTGCAACACTTGCTATCAAGCTGACAATATCTAAGAGATATTTCATTATGTTCCTTCATTAATAACTAAAAAACTAAGAATTTTCGGACATATGTTTATATGAATTTTTTTCTTGTTTTGGTAAGAGCAACATGTCCCCAAAGTTTGTCAAAGTATTTGTCAAACACCCTGTATTTCAGATAAACTGAGATATAGTCAAGTCCATTTTAAAATAGCGAAAAGAACAGTTATAAATTCAAAATCTATTTATTGTAAAACATGTACAAATAATGTACCTAACATCAATTTTTAGAGATTAATTTTCGTAAAATGAATGTCGAGTTTGTTCAAAGTCTATTTGGTGAAATATTGTTGAATATAAATGAATGACTAACGAATCCAAGAAAATATTAATCATTCTTTCATGTACGTAAATAAAAGGACATACTTGGCAACTAACTTGTGCATGATGTTTTGAAAGAGGTGCTGTCATACTAATTATAATTTCAGAAAAAGACGGGGTATTTTTGCAAAGACTTTACCGCCTTGTACGAAAGGAACTATGGTATCTGTGGACAAATGCTGCAGACACATTTGATCCAATACGTGATGTTTCCAAACGTTGGTAGAGACTTTTTCTAGTCGCAATTATTTCAGTTTCCCGCAAAATGCTCGCTGCACCATGACCACTTGACTCACTCCAGTCGATTGCTATGGTCACGCTAATTATGGATTTGAACCACTAGATGTCTCGCCAAGTAATTCAATTCATGTTGCCAGTTCGTTTCGGTTTCCTGAAATGATGTGTTCGTGGTTTCTCTAGTGTTTTGTCCCCGACCTCTACTATCGATGAAAGTGCGCACTCATAGGCACCGCAAAAGATTCGTACCATAAAAGATTCTAATTAAGGCCTATATTCAGCCATTTCGCAAGCAAATAATAAAATTGTCTGAAATTTTGATTCCTTATTTTAGTGTTTGCTATCTTTGAATCAGTTAAGACTTCATTATTCTTCAATCAAAGTTTTGAATCTCTTTGTAACGCATGAGGCTACTTAGGAACGATATTATGATGGAAAGGCAAAAATGGAGCAAGAATAGAATAAGAGTGATATACATTCTATCTGTAGGAAAACGAACCATAACATTTCTTCCAAGATGCGTCGTCTTAAGAGATTTAGGTATGATTGAATTTACTAAAATCTAGGTATAAACTTAAAAAGATTATTCAAAATTAGTTTTTAACATAGATAATGCATGGTCAGATAATACAGAGTTGTTTTCGATCTCTGATAACGAATTTGAATGACATCATGTGTCTCAGGAATCACACCGACAGCTGAATTGCGGCGAGAGGTGACAGACCAGTAGTGAGTGATTTCATAATCAGAGTGCACGGTGTATCACAGTAGCAATGCCCAAGAAAATCGAGCCTTTTTGGGAGGGGTACATAACAACCGTTTCCGATGCCAAGTACAGCTACGTGAAAATCATAGGAACCTGCAAAAAATGTTGTTTCGTTATTTCCAAGAAAGGTATCTTGTGTGTACCTAATAAGACCGCCAAAGCTGGGATGGGATTAATTCCAGAGTGAAAAAGCAAGCAAATACACCCTCCGCCACAAGTCGCCGCACCCCAAGAGATGATACAAATTAATTCCATTCGAGCTTTACCAATTTTATCAAGTACACAGAAGATGCCTTTCTTGGAAATAACGAAACCTCGTTTATTGCAGGCTTCTTTTATTTTCACTTAACTGTACTTGGCATTGGAAAGGGTCGTAATGTACCCCTCCCAAAAAGGCTAGATTTTCTTGGGAATTTCTGCTGTGAGTCGCCGTGCACTCTGACTATGAGATCACTCACTACTGGTCTGTCACCTCGCGCCACAGTTCAGCTGCCGTGTGTCTCCTGACGCACATGATGTTATTCAAATTCGTTATCAGAGATGGGAAACAACCCTGTATTAACTGATTTGGTTCACTTGGATGCGTGTCTGGCTACAAAGTCTGCGTATCCGAGTTAATATTCCTATGGCAAGAATTCTTCTGTGTTTCCTTAAGCGCTTACTTTGAGCTGTTAGGATTATAAAACAAAGTAGGTCTAATCTCGCTATTTGTAAATACCTGGTGTAGATTCAAAATTGCTAAAAGAGTGAGAATGTAAAAGAGGTCTTTCATATTACTTTTATTCAAGAGTCAGATAGACGTTTTAGTTTTTTTAGACGCGGGCCAGAGAACAGAATAATCGTTTAACACTGAAATGCTTAAACATCATTTTCATTTTGAGTTAATTACACTACTGAAAATGTTTTCCATGGTACCTTGTATTTATTAACAGTAATTATTTAAGGTTTGAAATAACTTTATTTGTATTTGACTAACTTAGGAACATCTGAGTGGGACAAATAACTATGAAGTTCACTGGAGACTTTTGTCTAATTTGTAGCTGTAAAAGGTGCTGAATTCATGACATTGTGAGAAAAATAAAAAGTGAAAAGGAATTCCCGTTCTTAGCGCATCTTAACATACATAGAATACTGAAAATAAGTTACAAAGTCTATCAATTTTCTCCCACTGGACATCAGGTAGACCTAAGCATCTTTTTACTCGGTTATTTAACGATGCTGTATCAACTACGAAGTTATTTAGCGTCGATGGAATTGGTGATAGCGAGATGATATTTGACGAGATGAGGCCGAGGAATCGCAGTAGGTTACTTGAAGCATTTGCCTTACGGTTGGGGAAAACCTCGGAAAAAACCTAACCAGGTAATTAGCCCATTTGGGATTCGAACCTGCGCCCGAGCGCAACTTCTGATCGGCAGGCAAGCGCCTTGATCGACTGAACAACTCTAGGCATGTTCGGTAGTTGAATTGCAGCTTTTAAAATTACTGTATATAAAAACAACAGTACATTTTATATGATATCCAACTTATGACATTTATGCACTCAAATTCTCTCTAACCTAGGGGTCAACAAGGAGGATAAGTTTTAAAAAGAACACTGTTACTGCTGAAGGAGTTCCGGGTTTGATACCCACTAAAATCTTAAAAGACAGGCTAGACAACGTTAGCAGTGCCATAACTCCTAAGTATTTTTACCTCATTGTAGAAATCTCATGACGAGATGTACCCTGCTTTAGCAAGTACAATAGCTACTATAAGATGAAGTTGATGCTACTATGTAAGTCTAGACTCTTTGACCTGTTAATAATAATGATGATAATAGTAGTAGTAGTAGTAGTAGTAGTAGTAGTAGTAGTAGTAGTAGTAGTAGTAGTAGCAATAATAATAATAACAATGATAATAATAATCATAATCATAATAATAATAATAATAACAACAACTTACAAATGGCTTTTAAGAAACCTGAAGGTTCATTGCCGCCCTCACATAAGCCCGCCATCGGCTCCTATCCTGTGCAAGATTAATCCACTCTCTATCATCATATCCCACCTCCCTCAAATCCATTTTAATATTATCCTCCCATCTACGTCTCGACCTCCCCAAAGGTCTCTGAACAGATGGAAAAAAACTATTTTGGGCAACTACTAAATGTACATAGGCCAAACGATCGGGACGAAGTTCAAATACAAACTGCTGAGCCATTTATACCCGAACCCACACTTTTTGAAGTCGAAATTGCGATAGAAAATCTGAAAAAGTACAAGTCTCCAGGTATCGATCAAATTCCAGCAGAATTAATACAAGAGGGTGGAAGCACATTATCTAGCAAAATTTAATAATAATAATAATAATAATAATAATAATAATAATAATAATAATAATAATAATAATGAGTATTAGCACCTATTTCTTCTTCGTCATCTTAGTTCCTTCGTTCTCTCAAATTATAATAGAGCGTCATAAGGGTGATGACCGTCATTCAAGCTATTTGAGTTTTTGAATTCGTTGACCTGATGGTAATTAAGTATAACATATCATCGTTTTCAAAAGTATCTGATTATTGGTCTTAAATAAATTGTAAATAGCCTACAACAAAAAAAAATATTAAAAAATGCATAAAAATATTATTTTTTACAAAAGTGAGAATTATCGGGGTTTCCAAAACCAAACTATCACTCTGAACTTCAGAAATTTTAACCAATACTAACCACAATTAGCAGAGCTTCAGATGATGCTACCAGCACGGAGAGAAGTCATATTTTAAGAAAAACAGAAAATACTGTACACAAGGCAAGAATGGAAAATAAATCTCCATTTTCCTGCTGAGTATAAAACCTAGGTCTGCTTGATTTGTAGCCGGAAACCGACAGCGAAGGAATTCCATTCCATTCTCACGCATTTTACAAGCATTATTTTTAATTACACCTGTTACTTGCGGTATTTTACGACAATTTCTTTTGTAAATGATTAGGGGTCTAGGCCTACTGTATCTGAGAATAAGTTTACAGTTGATATAAAATACTGATACGAATTAAATATTTTGAAGGAAATGCTACCACATCAATAACAAACGAAACTAAAAATTAGATACTCAGATACAATGACATTTTTGACGAAAGGTTGGACAACGTTTCTAGTGGCTACCCTCAGAAGAAAAAAATGTGGCAGACCAAGTTTGAAATGACAATCTACATAAACGACTTTATGAGGAATGTTTCGTGACTATGAGGAATAATCCGTATAGGGAGAACTCTTTAATTATTCGCAATATTCAGAATGTGAGAAATGGAGTGGAATTTTTGGTGAACAAAGTTTGCAGATATTTCAAGAGTATTAATCAGGTACACTGATGTTCAAAGGTATCATACCCTACTAATCGTTTGTGATCGATAATTTGTTGGTGTAAGTGTGGCTTCTTAAGTTATTACAGTGGAAGCTCTTAAGTTCGACAGAAAACAAGTTCGACATCCTATAGTTCGACTGCTTACGTAGGAGAATTAGACATGCCCCTATACGGGCACTAAGAAATGGGTTTACCATTTGAATGGGAATTGGTTCTGTGTCTTGTAGTGATACTTTTGTTAAAGGAAAACAGAATGTTTTATTGGTTAGGCTATCCATATTTAATCACTGATTTTAAATTAATGAACTCTTCTTTTTCTATTTGAGAATTGTTTTGTTTGTGAGACGGAACTGTTGAAACCCACTGTGGTACTAGAAGCGCATACACAAGTCTCGGGGCGGGCAGAAAATGCAAGTACAGTACTGTATTCTTTGATGGATAACCAATAAGAATTTGTATTCATTTCACCTGCCACACCCACTACCCTTATTGGACAGAACTTTCAATTCTGTTCAGTCGAACTTAGGAGAGTCCACTGTACTTTCATGAATAGTTGGCGAAGATAATAGTCAGTATTGCCAATCGTACATAAATAAACCCGCATTATAGAATTCAATTTTTCATCCCACTCAACTGATTGTAAAACAACATTGGATTTAGCTGGAAACCGATGATATTGTCAAGTATGAGAATAATTTATGCTTATTTTCTTCTTACTCTTTTTTAACCACACCAATAATGGTGCCACATATTGAGAACTAGCGGAACTCTTTCAAAGTTTGTCAATTTTTTATATCTTTGGTTCTGACTTATTTGGTGGTTGGAAAGTTCATTTACACGATCATAAAATCGTAGGTCAGATATCTCTGAACGCCGGCTACCACCGCTTCCTCTGCACCTTATCTAAGTCTATACGTATAATTCACCATACTTCTTAACACCAATGAAAAAACAGACGGGGGAATTTCAAAGAGTAATCACATGAGTCGATGACAACTTTCTGTCTGTGACTCCTTCAGTTAGTTAATCAATCAGTTAGTCATTGCACTTAGTCTATTTCAGACGCTGTTAGGTCTAACATAATACCAACCTTAAAAGTAGAATTAATCGAACAACTCCAGAACCTATTGTTTGGTAATAACAGTTACATTCATAGTTCTAAATACAACTTTGAAAGTAATTCAGGAGCAAACGATTTATAACTGATAATAAATTAATTATTCACTAACGATAACAAAGCTGTATTTGGAAACAACAGATTTAAGTCAATGATATTTATTTATCACAAGTGCAGCGAAGCGCGCGCTAGTAAATGAATAAAAACACAAACAGTACGAGAAATTCGAGTATACAGAGTGATTCTAAACTTATGTTACAGAAGAATATTGTAGATAGAGTGTATTAAAACAAACATTTCTTATTAAGCAATGTGTGTCCTATCTCGCACAGGTATGGCGCTACACTTGTTTCAGTGTTGTGACTGTTTGCCGTGTTGTGATAGTTTGTTGTTGCTATGCGCATTGGTGCGTCATTGTCTCAGTCCATATGTCAAGCCAAATCGCTTAAAGGGAGAAAATTATAGGGACTTTCCGGAAAACACTCTGCCCGTTTTATTGGAAAAGGTACCGCACCAGGATATGGTTCCAGTATGACGGAGTTCCTGTGCACTTCAGTCTTGCGGCAAGGCAACAGCAGACGCCAACATTTAGTGACAAATGAATTGGTTATCAAGTCCGTCCCATGGCCAGCGAGATTACCAGATCTTAATCCGCTTGATTTCTTTATGTGGGGACATTTGAAGACCCTAGACTTATGTCCAGGCTTCGAGACTTTGGACCCGATACAATAAGTTTACTGTGCATGTACTATAGGTTGTTGATTTGCTGCGGGTAGATAGAGATGTGTTGAAGTAACAACGTTGATATTTAGAGTAGAGTACGGTAGTATGGGGAAACACACATATGTACATTCTGAAAGTAAATATACATTACACAATGATAATATCAAAAAAATGTGAAAAGCATTTATTCTCCTATCTTTTATAAGCATTTGTGTTTAATTATACACAGTGTTAATGGTGGAAATATGCATGTAGCAATTTTAATTTTTTCATTTCTCCTATTGGTCGTCTTTAGGAAGTGCAGTTACAGTACCGAATTGCAATGTACCTACTACAAGATATATTCTCAGTGTCTCAAACGTAAATCTTTTTCGGTTATCTGCCAAAGTTTGTACTGTAGAAAGCTGCGCTCTACGTCGCATGACGTGATAGGAGCAAAACGAAAAAACCTAACATCATTGCAGTCTCTAAGAGACAGTCCTTTATTCTAGGGTGACTCTATGCCCACTAATTTGCTGTTTATGTTACACAATGTTCCATATCCGTTATTTTTACCTACAATTTATTTCCACTTCTGTTTTACACATTCAGTAACCGGTGTACTTGATGTCTCATTAATTATCTGCATCATTTTCTAAATTAATTTGACGGCTTCTGGCATCTCTTGCTCTGACTTCTCTAACCGTGTAATAGTTTCAGACACAGTTTGTATGAAAACCAAATTATTCGTCAGAACCTTCAAATCTAGAGCGTTTTCCTTTACGTATTTGTTGGCATTCATTCTACAGTACCCCCACCCACTGTACGCTTTACCACTATACTCAGTACGGAGTTATGCGGATTTCCCACTGAACTGCTCTATCGGGTCCGAAGTCTCGAAGCCTGGTTATGTCACACCTGCAGACTATGTCGATGATTTTCTTCCAGGGATTGTCGACGCCTGTAACACTACCTACTATACCTGGCATATTTCAACGGAAGTTAGTGTTTCGGCGATGCCAGTGTTGTTTACAAGAAAGGAGCAGTCAGTTCCAAGCTCTTCTGTAAAGCACAAGTTGTTAAGGGGACACTCAACTTAAAAATTGGAGAAAAAGTGTCATAGAAATGAAAAATTAAATTTCTACACTAATTTACGTGACAGAACTAAATCAATATGCAGAATTCTTCCCCTATTCATTGAGAAGTCACAGTTAAATGCACAAAGCCAAAAAATAAAAAATGATAATTAAAAGTGATATTTAAACTAATGATTGATTAAAAATTGAAATATTTTTTATTTTGAAAAGTATTGGATCTAATGAGCTGAGATTTTGCATGTTACTTTCCATGTGTAGGCTATATTTAACATTTTCTCCAAATTTGAAAAAGATTGCTCAGATAGGAAAAAAGTTCCAAAATATAGTTGAGTGTCCCCTTAAGTGTCATTGTCTGTTGTTTTCCATTGAAAGCCAGTAAGCAGAAAGTGAAGCCATGATAATTTCCTATCAGCCACAACACTGAAACAAGTGCAACGTCGCATAGGTGCGAGATAGGACAACATTTGTTTAATGAAAAATGTTTATTTTAGTATCCTCTATCTACCATATTCTTCTGTAACATAAGTTTTGAAACACCCTGTATAGTTCAATCAATATTAAATATACAGAATAGAAGAAAAGAAATAAATATTTCGTCAGAAATCTTGAAGACTGGACAATCAGTCCTACATGCTGATCTGAGATTACCTAACAGTCATTTCGGTACAGAAATATTTTAAAACAATTCTTTTGTGTGAACATGGAGGTGCATGTCCATGAAGCCGTGTGGTAGCGGCGCAAGGAAAGAAAACACATATAAATGCGATTCTGTTTTGTCTTGTATCAGCGTTGCGGGGCGGCAGCCAACCAGAAATGTCTGCAGCTTTATAGAACATCTCCCGCACAATAGAAAGCATTTATCACAGCTATGATGTCAAGTGAACACGGACAGTAAAATGGACAAACAGCGCGAACAAGCACGCCGACAGTTCTACCAACTGTCACACGTCGACCGAAACGTCTGCTGCACCTGTTTCAATAATAAGATTGTGATTCAGAACGCTGGAGTACTCGTCACGATCACGACGTTTTGCGATTATAAAATCCTTCCGAGAGAGAGACGTCGGCAAATCTCAAGAACAATGGAGTCAAAATGTAAGACATTAAGGGGAAGTCCTCGAGCTTTTCAATCGTGTTGCTAAGTAAAACATTTTTAACATTCCGGAACACCTTACTGGTTGCACATTCAGTTAAATTCAATTTCGTGTGTCTTCAAACTTCAGAAGATTTTTGTTCTCTTTCACAATTTTTCTCCGTACCTCTCTTTTACTTGTCTGGTTTATGTTTCCTCATACGTTTTGAGATTTAGATTCTTCCAAGTTAGTCTGGTCTCAAGATGTTAATAAATAAGTAGGTAATTTTGAAGCCGCTTTGATAACTCAGTTGGCGAAGCACTTGTTTAAGATGACTGCAGGCCTGGATCTGAATTTTTTGTGAATAAAGCCAAGGATTCTGAGGATTCTGTAGTGGTTCTCCCATTTCTCTCCATCATTTCGCTCTCCCAATCCATTTCATTATCATTCTTTCACCCAAAACATTGCACCATTATGTAGTATTTTTAGTGGGTTATTTTAAGACGCTGTATCAACATCTCAGGTTATTTAGCACCTGAATGAAATGAAGACGATAATGCCTGTAAAAGGAGTGCGGAATTCAGCACCGATAATTACCCAGCATTTGCTCATATTGGATTGAGGGAAATCCCTGGAAAAACCTCAACCTGGTAACTTCCCCCGACAGGAATTCGAACCCGGACCATCTAGTTTCGCGGTCAGTCGCGCTAGCCGTTACTTCACAGATGTGGACTATGTAGTTTTGTGGGGGTTGGGGGCATGGATAACCTAACCTAACCTAACCTAACCTAACCTAACCTTATCTAAACTATATTATTACGATGTACCAAAGTACATCTGATATTTCCGTGCAGAAATTCTGCGTCGTCATTATGATGAAGGATGAGTGGAACGGAGAAAAATTCTCTCCGGCACCGGGATTTGAACCTGGGTTTCCAGCTCTACGTGCTGACGCTCTATCCACGAGGATTCGATCCGACATCGGGATGGAAATCCGGTGTGGTTTAGTGGATAGAGCGTCAGCACGTAGAGCTGAAAACCCAGGTTCAAATCCCGGTGCCGGAGAGAATTTTTCTCCGTTCCACTCACCCTTCATCATACAAACTAAACTAGGCTTTTTGTGCATCCATGATAGGATGAGTTGCTTGCCGATTATGCTCCCCGATAAAGCCTCTGGTAGTGGTCTGTTAGGCCTATACCTATTTGAGTTCTCATAGTTCCGTCAGGCAAGAATGAACCTGCGGTGCTCCTGTATCTTCTGTAGCATATCTTCCTTCTTCTTTCTTATTCTGCTTTATCTCTCCATATTTACCCAACTTAGGCCTAATATCTCAAAGGGCGATTCGTTAGATGACTCACTAGACATTTCATGGGTCCTCTCTGATCATGGGTCATGAGTCATACACAGTCAGCTCTGGATATAGTGAACTCGGTTATAGTGAACATTCGGCTATAGTGAACCTAAATCGTTGGTCCCGACCCGCATACATTAAAAAGTACTTTAATATTTCCGTTTATAGTGCATCCTTACTTCGGTTATAGTGAACCTAAAACTTTAACTTCCCCAAGAATAAGCAATTTTAAAATGGCCAAAATAGTAATTTACGAAACCCTTTCTCCTATAAACTTCCAAGAATATGTTCAGAACAAAATCTCAAACCTTCTACTCCTTAAGTGCATTGAAAGAAAAAGGATTTGTTCAGCTTCCTGGACAGCTTGAAACATGTTAAAGAGAATAGCGTATGCAGTGAGGGAGAAAGGAAGGATTAGTTCTGACTACTTTAAAAGAGGTTATTAGAAGAATAGGAAGAGAAAGTGTTTTGTTATGACCAAAGGGTAAATACAAGAAGAAGTACAGTATAATGGTCCTCAACTCTTCCTCCCGCGTCTTTGTAAAAGTGAACCCGGGGAAATTCCAAGGCCGAGTACACAATAGCATACCTCTAGTGGGAAGAGGTGCAAAATCGGTCAGTGCCTACTACCTACATGGCTAGATTAGATTCAAGTTTCGAATTGTGAACATCAGGATGTCGAAGTGTAAAGTGTTTAAGTTGAAAGATACAGTGAACATTAGTACATATATTGAACGTGGTCTGTCCCAAACGGCCATTAATAGTCTACTGTATGTATAGCAACGTCAGTAGTATAAAAACAGACACTTCGTTTTTATTGAACCTCGGATATAGTGAACGAAATACATTGGTCCGCAGATGTTCACTATAACCGGAGTTGACTGTATTATAAAATTCACCCATGACTCCTATTTACCAGTCTTTGGACAAACTGCGACGTACACCCACTACGTCAGAGATCGATTCGGCGTCACGAAAACACACGTGGTGCTCTGTGTTTTCAGGATTTGGTAATGAAAGGGGAATTGTGGAGAATGTTGGAGAATCGCAAGAAAATTTCTCACAACCTTGGCTTTATTCGCCACAAATGCAACTCCGCCATCTCTGACACTTGAACTAGGATTCGCGGTCGTCGCAAGCTTGTGCTCTGCAGCTAACAAGCAAACATTCTGATGGGGCAGATAAAAAAAGTTAAAATTTTTTCTTCCACCATGTTAATAATGTCAACAGAAGTGCTTATACAAATTTTGGCCACTCGACCGCAATTACGAGGCCGTCCAGAAAGTAATTTTCCCTGGGGCCGTTTGCAGAAAAAAGCACAATTGTATGGGAAGATTTATTGAAACAGATACAGCAATTGTTGTGCTATTTGTCAACATATCTCCCACTGGAATTGAGATATTTGTCATACCATGAGATCAATTTTTATATCCTTGTGTCGTAGAAGTCAGCCGCCTGGGATGGGAACCACCGTTTGACAGCCGTCTGCATCTCTCTGTCGATCCCATGATACGAAAAATGTCTCAATTCCAGTGGGAAATATGTTGAAAAATAACTCGAAAATTGTTGAGTCTGTTCCAATAAATTTTTCCAATAAAATTGTGTTTTTTTTCTGTTAACTGACCCTGGCGAACGAACTTATTTTTACGGCCCTCGTAATTGCGGTCGAGTGGCCAAAATTTGTATAAGCACTTCTTTTGATTTAACATGGTGAAACAAAAAATTTTGACTTTTTTATCTGCCCCCATCAGAATGTTTGCTTGTAAGTTACCGAAATGGCTAATAAGAGAGTTTGTTTATGTGTGTGACATACCTCTAGTCTACTGGATCATTTTAATGAGTACTTCTCTCCTAGCCATGTAATTGTTGTGTCAGGCGTATATCATGAGATCCGTGGACATATAATATTGGCGTATAATTATGTCCATTTCTTTTACTTTACGAATGACAGTGAGTAGCAAAATAATGACATGATGACAGACGAAGAAGAGCAGTAGGAGAAATCTTTACCTAATTGGTCATTGTCCACAGCATTTCCACTTAATATCTCCCAGATATGAATCTGGGTCTTCGAAGTTGAAAGCGGACGTTTCTTCCGCTTGCCCAACGACGTGCTTTCAAAGATTTTTTGGCATAAGGTAATGGTAATGGTGGTGGTAGTGGTGGTGATGAAGTTGTTGGTAGTATTAACTTTTAACAGCAGCAGTATGAGTTAATTAAGAGTTAAACCTCCTCCGAAAAGATGCCACTGACAAATGCCTATATCTCTGGAAACTGTCTCCTTGAAAGAATGTGAATAGACACGAAATTCAGACACAAACTTTCAACAAAAAGCTGAATTAATTCCACTGCGGTTCGTATTACGGTATGAATTTCGTATTACTTTCAAATTTCTTTATTAACGAAATTTAACTTGCTGTAGTGTATTAAAATCAGAGACAGTGAATTTGTAATTCGCTTTTCGGTGTAGGCTAAACATTTTTTATTAACTTTCCCTACTCATTAGGCGTGGATTTTTCAAACTGAGGAAAAGTAATAATAATAATAATAATAATAATAATAATAATAATAATAATAATAATAATAATAATAATACTTAATTACTTACAAATGGCTTTTAAAGAACTCGGAGGTTCATTGCCGCCCTCAAATAAGTCCGTCATCTGTTCCTACTCTGAGAAAAATTAATCCAGCCCTTACCATCATATCCTACCTCCCTCAAATCCGTTTTTATATTATCCTCCCATCAACATCTCGGTCTCTCCGAAAGTTTTTTTTCCTCAGACTCCCAACTATCACTCTATACGCATTTCTGGATTCACCCAAATTTGCTACATGTCGTGTCCATCTCGAATGTCTGAATTTAATGTTCCTAATTATGTTAGGTGCAGTTCTACGTTGTGTAACTTTCTCACATTCTCCTGTAACTTCATCCCTCTTAGCTCCAAATATTTTCCTGAACACCCTATTTTCTGTCAGCCTTAACCCTTGTTCCTCTCTCAAAATGATAGTTCAAGTTTCACAAAAAATACAGAACAACCGGTAATATATAATAATAATAATAATAATAATAATAATAATAATAATAATAATAATAATAATAATAATTTACTTACAAATGGCTTTTAAGGAACCCGGAGGTTCATTGCCGCCCTCACATAAGCCCGCCATCGGTCCCTATCCTGTGCAAGATTAATCCACTCTCTATCATCATATCCCACCTCCCTCAAATCCATTTTAATATTATCCTACAATCTATGTCTTGGCCTCCCCAAAGGTCTTTTTCCCTCCGGCTTCCCAACTAACACTCCATATGCATTTCTGGATTCGACCATACGTGCTACTGTACATGTCCTGTCCATCTCAAACGTCTGGATTTAATGTTCCTAATTATGTCAGGTGAAGAATATAATGCATGCAGCTCTGCGTTGTGTAACTTTCTCCATTCTCCTGTAACTTCATCCCTCTTAGCCCCAAATATTTTCCTAAGAATCTTATTCTCAAACACCCTTAATCTCTGTTCCTCTCTCAAAGTAAGAGTCCAACTTTCACAACCATAAAGAACAACCGGTAATGTAACCGTTTTATAAATTCTAACTTCCAGATTTTTTGACACCAGACTAGATGACAAAACCTTCTCAACCGAATAACAGGCATTTCCCATATTTATTCTGCGTTTAATTTTCTCCCGAGTGTCATTTATATTTGTTACTGTTGCTCCAAGATATTTGAATTTTTCAACCTCTCCGAAGGATAAATCTCCAACTTTTATATTTCCATTTCGTACAATATTCTGGTCACGAGACATAATCATATACTTTGTCTTTTCGGGATTTACTTCCAAACCTATCGCTTTACTTGCTTCAAGTAAAATTTCCGTGTTTTCCCTAATCGTTTGTGGATTTTCTCCTAACACAGTCACGTCATCCGCATAAACAAGAAGCTGATGTAACCGTTTAATAATAATAATAATAATAATAATAATAATAATAATAATAGTATAAACAAAGAAAGGAAAATTAAGAATGAACTCTTACGGCAGATGGAGTGAAACTATTTACTTTTAGATGAATATTATATCTCCGTTAATTGTAATTAAGTTCACAGCAGCAGCCATCACTCCCTGTACTCTTCATCGAAGATTAATATCTGCACCTGCCTTTCGGAGCCACCGGAGAAGTACAGAAGACCTGCCAGCTGAATACAAGCAGAATGATCCGAGAAATCTTTCAACTAACGTAATAATAATAATAATAATAATAATAATAATAATAATAATAGCTGTAATATTTTTAATAACACTTTCAACACTCGGAATAAGTCATTTTAAGAGTTTTATCGTCTTTCAAAATTTATGGTCCTCAACCTGGATTAAACTCACGATCGTCAGATCCATTGGCCAGCATGGTAACAGCAAGACTATCGATGATGACCCCCAATTGCAGGGACATAGCTCAGCTTTCCAATACTGTATTAAATGTACAGATACATGCTTACAGATAAATTCAAAATTGATTGTAATTTGAAATATTCATATTACGGTAAATAAATTAATTAATATAAAATAATTACAATAGTAAGAGTAATAATTAAAAATTATAACACAAAACCAACGTGTTATAAACAGAAATTATCTCATAATAAGTTCAATATTAACAATTCAGTAGAACTAGTAGGGCCTATAGAAAACAAAACTATATAATAGTGGTTCGACTCGATGTGGTGGCTAAGTAACCAGACCTTGAGCCTATCACGCAGGTGGACCGGGTTCGATTCCCGGTCAGGCCTGGAATTTCTCATCCATAATGACACTTGTGGCGGACAAGATTTCACAATCAGTTGGGGGGTTTTTCTCGGAGTTCTCCCATTTCCCCATATTAGGCAACTACATCATTCCGACAACATTTCTCCATTCTGTCATCACTCCATAGAATTTCCCCAATGTCGGCTGGCACACACGGAGGTGGCTGACCAAGAGACGAGAGGGGGTTGTCTGCTCGAAACCTGGATACGCTTATCAGCCGGTGTGGGTTTGAGAATGCGCCTAGCTTGAGAGTTAGCACAATACTTACTTATTTACTGGCTTTTAAGGAACCCGGAGGTTCATTGCCGCTCTCACATAACCCCGCCATTGGTCCCTATCCTGAGCAAGATTAATCCATTCTTCATCATCATATCCCACCTCCCACATATCCATTTTAATATTATCTTCCCATCTACGGCTCGGCCTCCCTAAAGGTGTTTTTCCCTCCGGCCTCCCAAGTAACACTCTACATGCATTTCTGGATTCGCCCATACGTGCTACATGCCCTGCCCATCTAAAACGTCTGGATTTAATGTTCCTAATTATGTCAGGTGAAGAATAGAATGCGTGCAGTTCTGTGCTGTGTAACTTTCTCCATTTTCCTGTAACTTCATCCCTCTTAGCCCCAAATATTTTCCTAAGCACCTTATTCTCAAAAACCCTTAACCTATGTTCCTCTCTCAAAGTTAGAGTCCAAGATTCACAACCATAAAGAACAACCGGTAATATAACTGTTTTATAAATTCTAACTTTCATATTTTTTGACAGCAGACTGGATGATAAAAGCTTCTCAACCTAATAATAATAGGTATTTCCTATATTTATTCTGTGTTTAATTTCCTCCCGAGTATCATTTATATTTGTTACTGTTGCTCCAAGATATTTGAATTTCTCCACCTCTTCAAAAGATAAATTTCCGATTTTTATATTTCCATTTCGTACAATATTCTCGTCACGAGACATAATCATATACTTTGTCTTTTCGGGATTTACTTCCAAACCTATCTCTTTACTTGCTTCCAAGAGTTTGCGCAATAGATCTAACAATGTAGCAGTGCTGGGTCGTAATGTCCTGTCCTTGAAATTCAATTGAATAATATTGGGTCATAACAGTCCTGGCAGGAAGAAGAATATCGTGCAACAAACTGACATACTGCTACTGGATAACATAAAACTAAAAGGCATACATCATTAACAATAGAGTTAGTAAGCGCAGTAGCTTAAAACAATCTTGTTTAGAATACATTTGATTGAAGATATGAGTAAACGCTGTCACAAAAGTATCGATGTTTTACGGAGGCCTAGACATAGGAATATCCATTGCAACATACTGTAATCGACCATCGACTAGTAGAATTTTATACAATATGTTCAAAGTGCAGAATTCTGTAATATCCAGGCTACAGACCTTAGATTTTAATAGTAACTGGATAACCTAAAGTTTCCTCTTTCCATGTATCACCATGCTGTGTCATTATTATTAAATCAATTACATTGCTTATTCGTATGTTTTACTTTCTTAATATACATAACACTAAGAGCAAGTAGGCTTATTGTGCCCAATGCTATAAGAGACTGATTCCATGTTTTTTTTTTTTTTTTCGAAAATACAAGTTTTCCTTTATTCGTGATATCAAAAATGGCTTTTGACGCGTAAGTCTACAGAGGAGTCCAAAAAAATGTACCCACTGTTTGCATATCCATAACTCGTGACATATTTAACTTGACATGACGATTTTTTGCACTGAGAGAGGGTTATGGTGTGTGTTCGAAATGACCACCATCAACTTGCATACAACGCCCATGGTGCCGAACTGCACACCGAACTACGGCTGTTAGCGTATCTGGCGTTATGGTAGCACAAGACTTCGATTTTTGAACGTAGCTCGTCGATTGTTGCTGGTCTTTGTCTATACACGTCATTCTTTTCGGTCCCCCAGAGGTAGAAGTCCAGAGGTGTCAAATCGGGAGACCGAGGTGGGTACTGTGACGGTTCTTCAGCTACACCAAAAATTAAAAAAAAACAAGGAACTTGGAAAAACAAGAATAAATTCAAAAAAAAAAAAAAAGGAAAAATTCCAAAAATTACCAAACCTCCCTTTATTACTATTATCTCTTAGATAAGAATTAACAGGAAAAACATTCAACAACAACAATATTCTCTTGAATTACAATCTCTATCTTAAAAGGGAATTAAACCAAACTTCCAACCATCAGTTACAACATCTCTCTACATTATAATGTCTCTCAATATAGACTCACAACAAACCTTCAGGGAAAAGAACAAATGATCAAAACTATTTCATAGAACAGCAACCCCTTTTACATAACTTTAAAGAAATTCCTAAACCATTCCTGTCTCATATTTCACAGCCACCGCCTGTAGTTCCCGGTGTATACTTATCGGATAGGATCGTCAATTTAAGTTGCCTGATCCGTCCAGCTGAGCTAATTCTGCCTTCTTCATCGTCCGTCTCGAGCCAGTCAAGCACTGCCTTCACGTTCGAATCACGATCACTCTCCTATCCCCCTCCCCTCGAACATTCAAGTAGGAGGTGGATCGACGCATGCGCACGACAATAACTAAAGTTTTGATACACCGGAAACGACGTTACAATATATATATATATATATATATGTATATATATATATGTATATATATATATGTATATATATATATATATATTGTGGTGCACTATAGCGCATAGGTGGCGCCATGGTATGATACCTTGTCAGTTAGTCTCTCGACCCAACAAGAGACAGTTGAGTGCATGCACTGTAAGCAGAACTACGGTCTTTGTTGTGACGGTGATTTGAACGCGCACGTCGGAACCCGAGATGTCACAGTTTGAGCAACGGGCAAACATCAAGTTCTGCCAGAAATTAGGCAAAACTGCTGCCGAAACGTTTCAAATGATGCAGCAAGTTTACGGTGAGGACGCAGTGAGTCGCATTGTTGTGTTTAGGTGGCACCGACGTTTTTTGCAAGGAAGAGACAGTTTGGAAGATGATGTGCTTACTTTTCGGCCACAAACAATTCGAACTGAACGCAAGATCCAAGAAGTTGCAACGTTGGTGCGTGCTAACCGCTCCGAATCGGTAGACGATATCGCAGCAACAGTAGGCGTCAGCCATGGTACTTGCTACAAAATTCTGTCTGATGACCTGAACATGTCTCGTGCTTTCCAGCACAGTGTGCCACGAATCCTGTCGCAAGACCAACGTGATGATCGCATGACGATTTGTGGTGACGTCATCAGTAGTGCTGACGATGATCTGACGTTTCTCACCCGGATAATAACTGGAGACGAAACTTGGTGTTTCCTTTACGATCCGTAACTGAAACGACAATCCGCCACCTGGAAAACGCCGTTATCACCACGACAGAAAAAACCGCGACAAGACAGGTCAAAAGGCAAGGTGATGCTTGAACTGTTTTTTGATTCAAATGGAATTGTTCACATGGAATTCATCCCAGAATGTGCAACTCTGAACAAAACCCGCTACAAAGAGATCCTTGGCCGTTTACGAGATTCAATTCGCCGTAAGCGACCTGAGCTATGGCGTACAAAGAATTGGCTGTTGCTACATGACAACGCCCCTGCACATCGCCCTGTCCTTGTCCAAGAGGAACTTGCAAGACAACAGGTGACAGTTCTTCCACCCCCTCCGTACTCACCTGATCTCGCACCATGCGATTTTTTTCTCTTTCCTCGCATGTAAGCAACCCTACGTGGGCGTAGATTTCATTCTTCCGAAGAGGTCATGACTGCCACAAGAGAAGCTATACGGGACCTTCCTGCCAACATCTTTCAACGGTACTTCCAGCAGCTATACCAACGTTGGCAAACGTGCATAACGCCCCACGGAGACTATTTTGAGGGAGGATGTGGTTCTGTTTAAATGTACGCCGTGTTAGGCGGCATCTTGTGATACATCCAGATCCTTGTGGGAGCCTACCCTCCAGGCGTCAAGTCTTAGAACTTAATGACTGTACCACGTATATATATATATATATATATATATATATATATATATATAGAGAGAGAGAGAGAGAGAGAGAGAACAATAACTATAGTCCCGACGCCGTTATTTCCGGCGTGACTCCCCCTCTTTGCTTACGTCTTAGAAAGTGAAAGCTCTATAAAGTCTAGGTAGGTAGTATCTTTCGCCATTTTTGTTCTTACGTTGCCGAGCTACCATACGAGGAATCTATTTGCCACACCGTTAAACATTATCATGTCGCAGCTCCTATGATAATAAATCAAACACAATGTAATTCAGCAAATAATTGAGCGGCAAATAACGTCTTCGTGTGCTTTCTGCGAACGCCAACGAAACAGCTGAAATGGCGGGCGATTATATTAAGTATTTATCGAGCCTTAAGAAATGAATCAGCGAATCACAAGACGCACACGTTTAAATGTAGCCGACCTTCAACGCGATTGGCTGCCGGAATTAGAGCGACGGGACTATAATTTTTTCATTCTGTAGGATAACAATAAAAGACAAGCATAACGTAACAGTACTCAACAGCACCTCTTCTATCCACCCACAGGACAGTGAATCTATTGGGGATTTCTGTGTGATGTGGTGTATCAGTGCCTGGTTTGATTGGACTTTTCTTCTTCGAGGGTACCAACTGGTCAGGCGTATCCTGATATGCTTCAGACAAGGATTTTGCCTGCCATCCTAAATCTGTATGGTGATGTACTCTTTTACATGGAACAAGATGCAGCACTGCCTCACTACCATCGAGATGTCAGGTCTTACCTTGATAGAACTCTACCCGGACGGTGGGTGGGTCAAGGAGGTGCTGTTGAGTACCAACCTCGGTCACCTGATTTGACACCTCTGGACTTCTATCTCTGGGGGACCGCAAAGAATGACGTGTATCGACAAAGATCTGCAACAATCGACGAGCTACGTGCAAAAATCGAAGAGTCATGTGCTGCCATTACGCCAGATACACTAACAGCCGTAGTTCGGTGTGCAGTTCGGCACCATGGGCGTTGTATACAAGTTGGTGGTGGTTATTTCGAACACATACCATAACCCTCTCTCAATGCCAAAAATTGTCACGTCAATTCAAATATGTCACGAGATATGGACTTGCAAACAGCGAGTACATTTTTGGACCCCTCTGTATATTCCACTTAGACCATCAGAAAAAAATCGAATAGAGGGTTGCAATATAAAAAAAACAATGTTATTCAGTTGTACTTTCAAAAGCACACAATATAAGATAACAAATCTTTTGAATTTAAAGAAAGTTAATACAAAGTTAGCACTACTGATATACAGATGGGTAAATAGTAATAACATTTACGGGATATTACTCATGAGTTTTTATGCAATATCGCCTACCAATTAATTGTTGTCTGTGATACAGAAACAGTTCTTTACTTGAGAAGGAAAGATTCAAAATCTGCTTAATCCACTTTTGGATGAAATTGAGTTATGTACCAAATCAAGTATTCTGGGACATATTCTACTGAATGTAGTAACTATGGTTATCGAATTGTGCCATATTCCTATATAAAAAGGCATCTAAAAGTAAGGTTCCACTGCCAAACCTGCTTAATGCATGAAGGCAGTAGTGTTATTCCATACAAAACCTTCCCAATGCAACGACAAATAAGAATGCATGTTTTAAGGTCGATAGTGACATAATGTGCAATAGCGTTTGGAGACTTCAGAAAGTCTTTGTGCAGTGTTATTAATCGATGAAGTAACAATACTTTTCTCTAAATGAAACAAACATAGTTTACACGTGGAACTCTTTTTAACATTGAGTTTATTGCTATTTATTTCTTTATTTATTTAGATAAAAAATTAGGAAACATTAAATTTGAAATTCTGAAATTTTCAGAAACTCATTCTTTCTTATACACTAGTCGCCTGGAATCTGGTTTGCGCATACGCGAGCATCTACTATAGTACTGCTTTTACCCATTGCGTGACGTCACTCATGCTTGCAGATCCCAGGCGGAAAGTGTACATTTCAACACCAATAGGTGCTACTGGTTAAAATGAACTGTGGCGGTTATTTAGGTTAAAAATATTTATAAAACTCTCTTGACATTCGTATTTGGGATTTCATTTTAGAAAAGTTTAATAGTCAAAACTGAATAAAAATCATTAAATATACGAAGACGCTAACATAAATCCCGTGCGAATTGTGAAGCCTTAAAGGCCGGTACGGTCCTTCTAATGAAAAATGGTATTGTTTTATACAAAAATGCATAACAACTGTATCATGTATAGTGATGAAGTAAGCTGCTTTCTTTTGCTCCTTTTCTTGATCACTGCTCGACGCTCGACCTATGATTACTCATTTATGATCACGGTGATCTTAAACAGTGATTCAACTGCGAACTTGTTCGAGGTGAACACTGAAGAGTTCATTTTTTCCCGCTCATCAGAGGGTCTCACTGCAATGTTACAATGTTCTCGATATTTCGCACATGGTAGGAGAAGGGGAGAAAACGTTGAGGTTATGTGTTTGTACTTCACAGAAGTCAAGTGTAAGTACAATACTGAGATGTAAACAGATTTATATATTTATTTATTTATTTATTTATTGTCCACACCTGTGGAGTAACGGTCAGCGCGTATGGCTGCGAAACCAGGTGGCCCGGGTTCGAAACCCGGTCGGGGCAGGTTACCTGGTTGAAGCTTTTTCCGGGGTTTTCCCTCAACCCAATACGAGCAAATACTGGGTAACTTTCGGTGCTGGACCCCGGAATCATTTCACTGGCATTATCACCTTCATATCATTCAGACGCTAAATAACCTAGATGAAAATACAGCGTCATAAAATAACTCAATAAAATAAAAAATAAAAAAAAAAATTTAATTAATTTATTTATTTAAATCTAATGCTATAGACAAGCTAAATATATGGTGTCTGGCTACCCCATATAATGATTGTACATTTGATCTTGAGCTTATTCCTGAAATGAAATAATATTTCATATTATTATTATGTAGGAAAAAGCGGAAAATTAGTAATTTTGATATAATTGACACATCACTCAAAAGATGAATGAAATATAGTTATTTTTAAACCACTGTAATATTTTGTAAAATTTTGTTATTATTTTAATTTCACTAGTTGGAGTGTAGCCAATTAAAAAAGTCACTGCTTAAAATAATGGAATCAGATTAAGCAATGTAAAAACCTGCCAGATTTTTGGCTGTCGGCTGACAATAGTATATTTTCCGGCTTCACGAAATTGAAATCTGCCAGGATCAGTCTGAAATCTACTGAGTTGGCTACACTGAATGCATTGTTAAAATCGGACGCTCACAGTTCGCGGGCGTAGTTGTTCCCAGTGTTGTCACTAGGTAGCACAAACACAGCAGCGCAGCGCACGCAGTGAGAAAAACATGAACTGTCTCAGTTTCTGAGCAGTTTAGCCCTCGAAGTGTAATCACTGCTTAAAGAGCTGTTTAATCACAGGTGTGATCGTGATTTTTCGATCACGTGATAAAATCACAGATCAGGTGTAACATCGAGGATTGCGTCAAAATCAACTTCAGTTGAATGAATGAAAGGAGAAATGGAAAGAGAAACATTTAACAGGTCCTTGCAAGGGAAATTGGGGCTCAGAGAAAGTGTCTACATGAGCCTCTAGCTTGTTGGTAGTCGACGTACGAAAGATCTTTGAATTCAGTTTGTGTATAACACACTTAATTTTTGCAGTATTCATACAGAAGCGGTGTAGGATTAATTACATAATCCTGGAAAATTGTTTATAATGGATAATATGACCAAATCCATATCAACCATTGTATCTCACGACCACTGATCACTGTTGCATTGGTGATGACTCATCAACATAGCTTGAGATAGCGCATGTCACAACCTGCATAATGTGAACTCAGAGTTCCATTACATTTTCTGGTTTCTTTCTCTTTGACGAAACCTCAAAGGAAGAATTCACCTGGGGTTAATGCCCGAGTTGTCGGCAGCCACACCCTCTCGCCTTCTAATCGTTTGGGAAACCTACTTGACATTTTGAAGACCAAACATTTGGTGTAGGAAATGAAGAATAAGATTCTGTGTCTGGATTGGTAGACCAGTACAATAAATTGTACCGAACACAGTTTTAAATTCTTCAGTGAAACTAATCTTCAAGGAACTGAGCTGCTGGTCCATTCTATTGGCAACAATAGTTATATATTTTCTATTCGTAGGTGTGGTTATCATACCTGTCATTGGTATTCCTAATAAATGAAATGATTAAGGAAATGGTGCAAGATGGAAGCGTCCAAAAGTGAACGGCTTACTATAATTCGTTTTTTGAAAGCATAAGGGTGTACAAATGGTGAAATCCATCGCATAGTGATTGCAGTATATGCAGACACATGGCCAGAGAAACCAACTGTTGAGGATAGGCATGCACAATTTCGTTCCGGTTAAACATCTCTACAGGACAATCCACGGCCAGAGCAAGAGCTCAAGGCTATTCCGTAAAATTCAGTTCAATATGTTGATGGTCCTGTCAAAGAGAATATGAAAATTAACAATAAGCGATTTTAGTTTATTACTGAATATCAGCCAGGAAAGTATCCATAAAATTATCCCAAATAAGTCTGCAGTTTTTGAAGTTTGCGTGCAGTGAGTGATAGATTGTTTAACTGCCGAACAGAAAGTAGAACGTTTGAAAATCTGCCAACAGAACCTCATACGATATCGAGAGCAAGGTGAGCAGTTCTTGCATCGCACTGTGAAAGGTTACGAGTCCTGGTCTCATCATTTTCAGCCAAACTTCCGTTGCTATAGCATTAGAATGGAAACACACTGGATGTCTTTGCCCTAAAAAGCTGAAATTGAAAGGAAATACAAAGAAAATTATATTCTTTATTTCCAAATATTGAGGTCCATTTCTAGTAGAATTTGTGGAGTGTGGATAAATGATCAATGTCCAAGGATATACAGGTTGTTCCCGAGGTGATGTTGCAAACTTTCAGGGATGATGGCGAAGGACTCATGTATCAATTTGAGATAAGGAACCCTGGTCCGGAAATGACTGAGTCGAAAGTTATAAGCACAAATAGTTGTGTGGAAATGGAATTGTTAATTTGGCACCACGTGGCCTCCTTCCCTTTACCTTTGGAACAGTCGTGGAAAAATGGTATTGGCTGGATGTCTCCTACGTGGGTACTCGTACCCGATACAATATGTAAGGTTGTCCACTGTTCCCATTGGCTCATCCGTATTTGAAAATCAGGTCTGCTTATTCCGCTTTCGTGTATTCCTCCATTTCACTAGGACTGATCGACTGGACACTGCAACTTGTACACATACATTCCTGTCTACAGACGTGCATATCAGGACCGACCATGTCCGTTACACATTATGCTATCTGCATTGCTTTAGTGTAGTTTCCTGTCCCCATCCCTCAGACAGCGCACTGAATGGTATACTGTAAATAGACTACGTAAACAACGTCTGATGAATACAGTATGTGTAAGATATACAGATAAATACACATAAATAAGGTGTACAGAGGAATAACATTATTTCATTTCCACAGAACTAATTTTGCTTGTAACTTTCGACTCGGTCATTTCCGGACCAGAGTTCCTTACCTCAAATTGATACATGTGCCCTTCGCCTCATCCCTGAAAGTTTGTAACACCACCTCGGAAACACCCTGTATAGACACTCTCGGACATATTGGACAAATATACAGATTTAAATGCCCAGACCTTCTGGCAAGAAGAATGATTTTACTTCATGGCAATTCTCGAGATAACACTGTCAGATCAAAAAGGAATGGGTTACAAATGTTTCGTTTGGAGACATTACCACTCTCTCCTTACAGCCCAGACTTATCTACATGTGATTTCAATATTTTTGGATATTTGAAGAAAAGCCTGAAGGGAACCACATTTCAATCGGACGAAGGAGTGCAAAATGCTGCTAGATATACTATATGTTCACCTTCAGGTGACATGGATTCTAATCGTATGAAGTCGACACCTGGTATCACAGTGAAAGAAGTACAGTGGGCTCTCCTAAGTTCGGCTGAACAAAATTGAAAGTTCAGTCCAATAAGGGTAGTGGGTGTGACAGGTAAAATGAATACAAATTCTTATTGGTTATCCATCAACGAATACAGTACTATACTTGCTTCCCTACTCGCACCGAGACTTGTGTATGCACTTTTAGTACCACAGTGGGTTTCGACAGTTCTGTCTCATAAACGGCACAATTCTCAAACAGAAAAAGAAGGGTTCATTAATTTAAAATCAGTGATTAAATTATGGATGTCCTATTCAATAAAATATTCTGTTTTCCTTTAATAAAAGTATCACTACAAAAGACAGAACCAATTCCCATTCAAATGGCAAACCCATTTCTTAGTGCCCGTATAGAGGCGTGTCTAATTCTCCTACGTAAGCAATCGAACTATAGAATGTCGAACTTGTTTTCTGTCGAACTTAAGATCTTCCACTGCATGTTAACAACTGTGGCGAGTATAAAGGATTTTTTTTTCTAGTAGATGGTCGGGTTTCATTTGAACGACCAAATACATCTTTGGGTCAACATGGCAGAGAGTCATCGCTTACAATAGCAAAGGACAGACACAAAACATGAACACATCCAGTCCTTAAGGAAGGACGTTGAAGACAAATAAGCCGTAATAAGCAGTTTAATGCACAAGTTGTGAATCAAGTACGGCGCAGCGCCGCGGACTGGATCCGCACATAATTAGCTACAGGACTCTGAGAACGCCGTGCACTTGCTCCGTGGGCCGTGACGCCGCCGTGCGCTTCGCCGTGAATTGTGTGCCCATCGCGCCGCCGGGTTCCCACACCATCGCAGTGGCGGCTAGTTCTATTCGTGTGCAGGACACTCGCGGTGGGGGAGAAATAGATAGAAACTAAGTGGTTCCGACATTGCAAAAGGAGAGTGAGTGAATGCGTGTGAGCTTCAGTGAGGGAATGAGTCAGTGTGAGGTCATCAGTATGAAAGAATGTGAGTGTAAATGAATGAAGGAAAATATTGAGAGTTAAATTGGGTGAGTGGAAGTAACAGTGAGAGTGAGTGTGGGTAAACTGCGATGAGAATGGGTCAGAGTGTAAATGGAGAAGAATAACTGAACACAAGAAAATGTAAGCGTTAATGAGTAGCGACAATTATAAGTATCGCAGATCTTTTTGGCACTTTTGAAGAAAGAGGACGTAAGAAAGCGAGCCTTTATGGTGGTGGTCCTGTGCAGGGTTGAGTCAAGCAAAGGGACTCAGGTAGACAAGGGAGGAGCATTGACACCAAGGAAAGTATACTCAGTTTCTGAGAAGAATTCGACCTGTAGGCTAGATGCCGCCGATATTTTTAAACTAAAATACAGTAGGTCTACTAAAAGAGGATGAACAAGAGAAATCGTTTTTAATGTATACAATTTTATGAGGAAATAAGCAGAATAGTAAAAGAATGAGGTACAAAAAGCAGCAGAGGCAAACAAGATGTCTAACAAAGGTGAAGATGATTTTACCTGAACAAAAATAACATGAAGCTGAAGGAACATCAATGAGTGCATCAAGGAAGAAACGTCAATGGCAAAAGATAGCTGCTAATATTGACGACTTTGACAAATGCGTGACACAATTTCGAAGTTATTATCCATGTTACGTGAAATCACCCATCATTGATTAGGGGCCACTAGTTTACAGAATACTTTAAGAGAGTTATAGTTCAAGCGTAAGAGGACGGGGAAAAATAGAAGCGTACTGATCTAGAGGCAAAGAATATCATCCCTATCAGTCATAAAGTTTAGAGAGAAAGTCTGATCCGTCATCTACGGGGAAGATAACTATATACATAGAAGTAACAATGATAAGAGGATAGGATGGAGATCATAATAACAATTACAATATAGTGATAGTGTAGTGGCAAAAATTTCTAACAACAAACGCACAGTCTGTAACGTTTCATTAGATTTGGTTTTCTTAATTTATTGGTTTTATAGGTCTATTTACACGAGTTCTGAGTGTATTCCTACTGTCACGGCGATTGGCAGGCGGGTATCTGTAGGAGGCTCCAGCTGGATGGGAGACAACATACAAGTTGGATAGTGATTCGCTTCTTTGCTTAACATTTAAAATTTCAGGGGCCAAAAAGATGTGCGATACTGATAAAGAGAAGTGTGAGCATATCTCAGTGAGAGTGGAAAAGAGTATTATTGAAGATGAGTGTATAGTGAGTGTAAGCGAATAAGGAATAAATTAGACTGTGAGTACTAGCATTGTAGGAAGATTGGGATATTAAGTGTAGTTCAGTGAGTCTTAACAATGTAGCGAGAAATCAAGTAGTTAAGGCTCATGTAAAGAATAACATTATGAAGGGGAAGTACCTTTCGCTAGTATAATTTTACTATATTTCAACATTTTTTCCTCTAAATCTATAGGTCCTCTGGAAACAAAGATTTGACATGCTTAATATACAGCATCTGCACATCAATAAATAATTTTAATGTTTTTGAAAACTCAATAGTTATTTTTTTTTAATTATGAAACATTTTGAGAATTTTTTTTAGTCGAGTAGAGTTTAAATGATGACCCAAAAGTATCTACTTAAGATGTCTTAATACAACTTGCATGCATGTAAAGTTCTCTCATGTGAACAACATACAGTAAAATCTTTAAGATGGAATGAATAGTTTAATTAAAAAAAAATAATATTCATTAACGTTTTTTGAAAAGAAATTAGTATAAAATGTAATAAAAAATTCAAAGTATCTTTAAAAATAACTTGATAGAGATTTTGGTATATGTTGTAGACATGTTTCAGCGAGAGTAAAGGAGCCTGCAACGTGAGTATAAACTAATAGGCCCTACTACTGGATGTGAGTGAAATAGCTTAGGAGCTATATGTGAGTGTAATTGAATTGAATGTGAGCTTTAAAGCAAGACTGGGGAGTAAGTGTGATCGAATGGATTGTAGGTGTATGTGTACAGCGCATGCATTATGTTCAGACACTCCCACACTCTTCCTACAGAGCTGCGCACGAGATCAGATGAGTCTACTTACGAATTATAGGGGAATGGGTTAGCCTTTGCCTTGAACTTGTAGATACACGCCCGACCTTCCCTTCTGCCCCTATCCCCTCCACAGAAACGTTGTTTCCCTACTACGCATCGTGAGTGTCTTGACAAAATACATTAACTGTAATCACGTGGTTGGGTGTATTGGTGCAGATTCAGTACAGAAAATATAGCCGTGAGTGTTATAAAACTGAGTGTGTGAAATTGAGTAGTGAGAGTACTGAGTGTATTTGAGTGAGGATAATTTAGAGTGAGAGCGCAAATTAGCGAGGGAGAGCAAGTAAATGAGTGTGAAAGAGCGACTGCTTGGGAAAATGAATGAGAGTGATTGGGAGTGACTCACAAAGTAGGAGAATGAATGAATCAAGATTGTCATTTTACCTGCTCGTAATTGTGGAGTTGTGAGGAAGTAAGATCATTGAAGCAGTGTATTTTGAATATAATGATTTTCCTCTTTTTCCGTAAAAGTTAATGTATTTTTTTAACAGATCTCATGTTAAATCTCTGTAAAATGTTGGCTTGATACTAAGAGAGTACAGTTTGCAGTATTTCTTAAGTAGTATTTTATTGCTTTGAATTGTATTGTATTGTATTGTATTAATTATGTTATATTCATACCATTGTAGTAATTTTCTATCATACTGGTTCAGTGGAAGAGAAGGCCGAATGGCCTTAACTCTGCCAGTTAAAATAAACCATTATTATTATTATTATTATTATTATTATTATGAGAATATAATTAATTTAGATATTGATACCAGATTTCTAAATATTTACTGAAATAACTAAAGATTATTATTTTTTTGATCCTACAGAATATATCTGTTATGGCAACAATTAATATTAGAGGAGAAAAATTCGCTCCGGCGCCGGGGATCGAACCCGGGTCCTTGGTTCTACGTACCAAGCGCTCTCACCACTGAGCTACGTCCAAATTCAATCCACACCACCGGATCGAACTTCTCTCCTCCTTGTATAATGGCAGATGACTTAATAAAAGTCAACATACATGCCCATCTTGGAATCAGGCCACAAAGGGAAAAACAATGGATCTCCGGCGCCGGAGTGAATTTTTTCTCCTCTAATATTAATATTTATAGGCGCTTAAAAACTTTGGATCATTTATTAGCCAATGTTTTTAACCTGATTTTATTACCTTTATACAGAATATTTATAGCTAGTGTTATGACTATAGTGTTTGACGTCATATTTCTGGAACGTCTTCGGTCTGCAGAGGCGCATAATTCACTTAGCATTGTGGCTAGGAGTAGCTTTGGTAATCGCGTATCGTCTATTCACATTGTGCTAGTTTCGTCTACGTTGCAGTCTTCGCTCATTAGGGTTGAATATTTTGATCTGTTTTCTAATATCTTCATTATTTTGGTGGCAGTGATGAATTCAAGGGGTAGTCCGTGGAGAATCCCCCCCCAGAAAAAATTAATTACCCAGCGAAGATAATGAACTACGGTTAAATATTAATGTCTTCTCTACCTAAAAAATTTAACAGGAGAACCTCGGTTCCCAAGTTACCATTGAAAAACATTATGTAATATATTTCTATGTGCGTCTTCTGAATTGTATTAAATGTTGCTATACTTTCCTATCTGTAGACGACTTCACAGCTGACAATATAACAAAGGTTTATTAACAATAATGTACTTGAACTCTTGAACAATAAAAGCTACATAATACAGATATCAAAAGCTCTTGTTTACTTACGTATTTCTCTCACATCTCCTTAAATAGGTCTTCCATCTATCAGGCTGAGTATCGCACTCGGGAAAAGTATCTTCTGTGAGTGTCACGATGATCCATTGTACTGTGAAGAGAGTCGGAAAATGATGTTAAGATCCAACCCTCTTCTTTTTTGGAGAGGCATGATATTGGCGATGGGGAGTGAATCTTTTCAGTAATGTTATGTAATAATGTGTAAACTATTCATTGTGGAATAAAATAAATTACGTAGATAGAAAGTCCTTTATTTAATCTTTAGTTTACATACAAGTTTGTGCTGTCTACCTTTTACTGATATTGAGTTATAACCATTTAATGGCATTACGCGTCAGCGTGGCATATTTCCTATTTAGCGCAGGCACGTAGATAAACGTTATTCAACGTTAAGAGCTCCATCACGCCCACCATAAGGTTCTTACAATAAGCTACGGAGCAACTTGGAATAAGCTTATTATGCCTTACCACTTCTTTACTCAAGAATGATTCCGATATGTGATGCCATCTGTTGATTTAGCCATGTAGGACTAAGGTTTCGATAAATTTTCACTGGAGTGACCTTTCACTCACCTTCTAAGATGTGCTACATATTCCCAGACTGATGCCATTTGTACGCCAATCACAATACATCACGCCGACACCGGTTTGATTAGAGTTAGGCCTATTGTAATTAATGTGATATACAGGATTATTCACGAGGATTTACCGTCCTTTACGGAGGTTATTTCTGAAGACATTCTGAGCAAAAAATGTCATATAAACATAGTTCCTATTCTCAATATTTCCAGAGTTACACTAATTTAAAGTTGTTTGTAAAAGACGTTTTTCTTTAGTTTGAAGGTAAAAGAATAATACAAATAGAGAATGAACCAACAGAAGTATCATTTCTTTAATTGGCAAACATTATGAAGCTAAAAATGTACTGTGAACTCCTTAGTTGCTTCGTACAAACATCTTTTTCTATTTTTAACTAGAAAATTACATTATTCTTATGCATTTATCACAGCAATTATTACAAATCACACCACTTCCACCGACTTAATTACTTGCAGTTTAATTTTGCATCCTAATTTACAGTCTTTGAGAGCTTACAACACGTTTAAAAAAAAAGTCGCCGTCCGCTTGAGTACACTTGGCCGCACGCTTGTGAACGGCACTCGTCGCGCTACGTAACTGCATACGGCTATCTTTGATTTCCGTAGCGCTCGCGCTGGCTGCTGACTGCACGCTGACCAAGATCACGCGTTCACAGCAATGCGTTCCAATTTATAGGCCTATTAGTATTATTTATTAATAGTTTAAAGTACATAAACTTAATAATTAAAACTGACATATGCACAAATAATGCGTTCCAATAACGAAACGTAACTCTGTAAATATTGACAATAGGACCCATGTTTATATGACTTTTTTGCTCAGAATTTCTTCAGAAATAAGCTCCATAAAGAACGGTATATCCTCGTGAATCATTCTGTATTTATTCCACTAGTTTACATCGGTCATGATGGCCCTTCACATTTCTGTATACAGTGCCATCACTCCCTTGGATATACTTACAATATATTCTGCTTACGTTTTTTAAATATCCGGCTATTACATATAAATGACTCTGATCACTTTTCTACACTTTTCTCACCTGTGTTTCACCTTCCTTATTCTTCTACTTACCTCTTCCCTTTCCATTTATCCAACTTATTCTTACTAATCTCATTTAACTAAACAATCACTTCTCTCTATTCCTTATAAATTGTTCCCAACATTGTTTACATTAACTTGAACTCTTCCATAGTTGTCAGCCTATTCATTTACTTGATTCACTAACACTCACTGATCACTTATTCCAGTTAATCTAACCTATATATTTTCCGACGAACTAGTTTCTATAATTTCGTTACATTTCCACTTCCACTCTCTTTAATTTATTTGGATCACTACTTACTTATCATCACTCCCTGGCTATTACTCGTGTCTTTCTCATCCTTTTCCTCTATTAGTCCCTTGTCTTACCGTCTTTTCAGTCACCATCACTATTTTCACTTTAACATGTTCCTATGTTTGTCACTCATGCACCAACCTCTTAAATTATTATTTTTCTGTCCCTTATTTCTTTCTACTGACATAAGCTTACCTCTATCAATTGCAATTATGATAATTAATATTGTAAAGAGAAGATTGACTGTGGAATGATGGAAAGAAACAGAAGAACCTCGAGAAAGACCACGTGAACATTAGCACGACTTCATCATCACGGAGGTTCGAACCCGGGTCAGCATTCATCGCAAGCCAACTGACGTACCAAAGTGGATACAGTCTACGTTAGAAGCGGTACAGTCTTTATATCGATGGAAAGTAATTTAACTGAGATGAGTGTGGGAACTAGCCGCCACTGAAGTGTCCAGCCTGACGCTCGCTTCCGGTCCGCACAGCGAGCCCCTGACACTGACATCGCACTTCCGCTGACAGCAGGTACATGGAGCGCAATGCTAGCCGGCCTTGTTAATCATATATTTCATTTGCATCGTGCAGGAATATTCTGTACAACAAAGCTATCCATTGTTAACAATTTATATAAACAAAGCAACAATCGGCCCGCAAGTCACCCCTCTTATCAGTTCGAATAACTCAAGATTTCTAGAAAAACTGTCATCTACATTCTGGGAAACAATTTAAATTCATTAAGAGCCCGTAAGCAAGAAATGCTGCAGCATTATTGTAATTAGGCCTACTTGAATTCACGCCGATTTATGAGGTGTACTGTCTGATGAATTACGGAACTCTGGTTCCATCTTCAGAGAGAGAGAGAGAGAGAGGGGGGGGCCAATGCACTACATAATGATCATCATAAGGCAGTTACAAAGAATACAACTTGGTCCGTTTAGCTACCCAAAATCCTTTGAGAGGTCTTCCTGACTGTCTTCTTTTTTATTGATGTTAACATTGAGCTAGTAATTATTCAATTTTCCAATTTCGTCACGTTTTGTAACTAATTCTTCTATACAGGGTGTAAGGGGTATAAGTGCCGTCCTTTCCACAGTCGTCGGGGACGGTTTACAGAATCAAAAAATGTCCTTACAACATTGAGGCAAAACTTGATAGTTTTCTCAGAAAAAAATATTTGTCTGATTTTATTTGCGCTATACTGCTTATATCGTTAGTAAAATGACGAAAACAATTACATCAGTATGTATATCTAGGAAAGGATAATATTAGTTTAAATATATATTTGTGTCTTGTATTATGTTTTCGTGAAATTAAATAAAAAATGAAGGCTTAAATTTGTTAATATTCTGGCGTGAGAGACGTGGCAACGTGTTCGGCAGGCAGTACTCTGCACAGACGTAAGTACGAGTCAGCTGAGTTCAAGCTCCCTGTCCATAGCTCTACTGCCGAGCGGATGGTAGTTTGGTACAGAGTATTCGATAAACAACTTACAACGTCATTCACAGTTTAGGAATATTTTTATTAGGTTATTTTACGACGCTGTATCAACATCTAGGTTATTTAGCGTCTGAATGGAATGAAGGTGATAATGTCGGTGAAATGAGTCCGGGGTCCAGCACCGAAAGTTACCCAGCATTTGCTCGTATTGGGTTGAGGGAAAACCTCGGAAAAAACCTCAACCAGGTAACTTGCCCCGACCAGGATTCGAACCCGGGCCACCTGGTTTCGAGGCCAGACGCGCTGACCGCTACTCCACAGGTGTGGACCGTTTAGGAATATCATATGTTATTAATTTATGGAGAAAGTCGTCGTAATTCAAGTGAGACAAGAAGGATGTGCCGTCAACATTTTCCTCAATGAAGGTTACCTAATCGGCGAACTTTTGTAGCGGTTTCTCAACGATTATTAGAAACTAGGAGTCTCTTACCTCGTTTCGAAGATCACACAAACAGAAATTTCTTGAAAAATGGTAATGCTTTATGGAAGTGAGCGAGATTAAAATGTTGCATTTAAAAAAAGGTTCGTATGATTTTTTGCAGTAAATTATTATTGTTTATTTTTAGACGTACAATAAAAAAATGAACCAATATTACCAATATTGTTAAATGAAATGGAAATTTACCATTAAGTTCTATGAATGAGATTGAAAGTTTGTATTTGCTGTTCGTTTTATGTAAACAACGGTCCGCCCCTGCATTAGTACAGAGCATTTGTTTTATACCGGTATGTCTGTACCCGCTTGAGCTGTACTGTGTACTTGTAAACTCCTTCCTTCCCATCCAGCAACATTTCAAAACGTCTAATATTGTAAACTTTAATAATTAGTTAAATATTGCAATTAGAAAAAAATTGTGAGGACATTTTTTCTTCCTTGTGACATGAATAATCATCAGTTAAAATAACGGCACTTTTACCCATTACACCCTGTATATTTATTGTCTCCTACGGATTTAATTCTTATTCATTCACTGTATCGTCATTTGTTTATGACAATAATATGCATCAGTTCACTATTTGAAAATGAATATATAGTATGTCTCATAAGCCTGGAAGCGAATTACTGAAATTTTTTTTTCTTTGTCTACAGAACAACTGAGTGATGTCTTTATGTACAGATGATCGTATTCAACTGGTCCTGCTTGTTGCCGGCCTTAGCCACAGGGAGGTTGTCCATGAATTTAATTTATTTATTTTAGTTGGTTATTTAACGACGCTGTATCAACTACTAGGTTATTTAGCGTCGATGAGATTGGTGATAGCGATATGGTATTTGGCGAGATGAACCCGAGGATTCGCCATAGATTACCTTGCATTCACATTACGGTTGGGGAAAACCTCGGAAAAAACCCAACCAGGTAATCAGCCCAAGCGGGGATCGAACCCGCGCCCGAACGCAACTCCAGACCGGCAGGCAAGCGCCTTAACCGACTGAGCCAAGCCGGTGGCCCCATGAATTTAATGCCTTGCACCCAGAACGAGAACCAATTATAGTTGTGTGGGAAAAATCATAAAAAAATTCATTGAGACGGGACCCATCGCAGACAAACAGCGTAGTGGACCAACGAGCATAGTATCTGATGAGTAGACAACGTGCAATGTCCTGGCATCGTTTTCGAAAAGCCCTAACAAGTCGATCCGTCTCGGGAATCTCGAAAAGCAGCATTCAGCGCATATTGCACACCAACAAATGGCACTCACACAAACTGTAATTACTACAGAAATTAACACGGAATGATTCGGATCGGAGAAAGGAATTTTGTGAATGGGCAGTGCAACAATGTGAGAGAGATGGCGATTTTTTAATGATTAGTGTAATTGGCTCTCATTCTGGGTGTAAACTCATTTCACAAGGGGGCACAATAAGCCTACTTGGCTATAGTATGTCAGAGACGGTTTCGTCTCGCTCTGTACCGTCGTAAGTTACAACAATTGAAATTCTTTGAAAGAGACCTGTAACTAACTGTGACTATTTATAGTCCCGTCGCTTTAATTTCTGGCAGCCAATCGCGTTGCAGGTCGGCTACATTTAAACGTGTGCGTCTTGTGATTCGCTGGTGAAGACGTTATTCGTTTCTTAAGGCTCGATATAGTAATATGCGTTACAAGAGCGGTATGTTGACGTTTTCATGAAAACAAACATACCGCCCGTGTATCGTACATTATTTTGTGCGAAGATCATTTATTACATACCTGAAGGAGGAATTTCTAATTAGTTGCAATGAAATCTCCATCTTGGTTTCTGTTCAATGACGGCAACTTTGGAAAACAAATATCTTCAACATTGTTCCTATAAAATGTTTTCTGTGTTTACTATACTCCAGCAGGCCGTGATATACGTCTGTCTTTCCCCCCCCCCCAGTCTATGATGAGTCTGGAATCTTGTTGATTTTTTCACGGCTTCCTTAATGTTACTTGCATTACAAATGCAGTAACTTGTGTGGTGTTGTAGAGTTTACTTAATTTTTGCAAATATTTAAAAACAATAATTAACAGTGCAATTTAGGTGAAATTGCAGTGGTAAGTTTCCAATTTATAATTATTACTATATTGAACGTCTTTAAAAATATGTTAAAAGCTTAAAGCAGTAAAATGAATATGACGCTTAAGCGGTAAGAATAGGGAAATTGTTATGTGTGTTACGTTGGGAACACTGAATGTGGTATTTCACACTTACCACGTATTGGTTGTGTGCGGAAAGCAAGCAAATACGCACGATCTCGCACAAAATACTTAATATAAACGCCCGCCATTTTGGCTCTTTCGTTAGCGTTCGCAAAAAGCACACGAAGACGTTATTTGCCGCTCAATTATTTGCTGAATTACAGTGCGTTTGATTTATTATCATAGAAGCTACGACATGATAATGTTTAACGTTGAGACAAATAGATTCCTCGTATGGTAGCTCGGCAACGAAAGAACAAAAATGGCGAACGATACTACCTACGTAGACTTTATAGAGCCTTCACTTCCTAAGACGTAAGCAAAGAGGAGGAGTCACGCCGGAAATAACAACGTCGCGACTATAGTTTTGTGTTTATTGTGTACCTTTTCTTCAAATGAAAATAGTGGGAAATTTAGAAGATCGTAGAAATAATTCCTTCAGCAATTGAGCTGCGAATATATCAATCGTTAGAGGGGTTTCTTTTCAGTTGTAACTGAAAGCACATAGATAGACAGGAGTATGCCACTGTCCACAGCGTAGAACTCTCCCTCTTATTATCACAGATACTGTATTGCGCACGTCCGACAAAGACGTAAATATGTGCATAGAGAGAATCACTGAATCAATTTTTTTCGACATCTCAGAAGGACGACTTGACTCACGCTGGGTGAGGGGTAGGAGCACGAGGCAGGGTAAATGAATGATAATTGTGGCCACGCGTCTGCAAAGAACACGTGCGCACCCCTATAGTCAGGCAGCCAGCCTCACACCATCACCTGCTACAGGACGGTTCGCAAAATAACACGGTCATCATACGTACATGTGGGGGCAAGAGGCATTGTAGGTTACAAACTAGCTTATTATGTTGTAAATGCTTTCAGAATTTTACAGTGATTGGGTTGTGAATGAGAATTTTGATCTTCCAAGTCTACGTTGAGATTTAGCTAATATAGTAGTTATTTGGAATTACATACAAGTTCCATACTGAGGTTCTTATGTTCATAATGCGTGTGTTCGTTTCATTTGTAATGTCCGCTACTACGATCACATTTCGCCTTCTTTCGATAAATTATTGTGGCTCAGGTTAAATGAGAGGAGAAAGTTGCATTCCCTTTCTCTCTTATACCGAATTTTGCACACCTCTGCTCCCTCTTACTTATCTGTCCGATTCCACAGTCTTTCTCGGTATCATAACTTAAATACTCGGTCACAATATGACAACACGCTAGAAATACCACTGCACACATCATCTCTTTATTCTTCATCTTTCACTGTTACTACTTCTCGTCACTGGAATTCTCTGCCGCCTGAAGTCAAGGGCTGCCGAACTTTAATTTCGTTTAAATGTAAATTAGAAAAATATCTTATGATGAGTTGCCAGACCTAACGCGTTGCAAATATTTAATGGAATGTGTTCCACTGTATTTATTTTTATTTTATTTATTTCTTTTGTTTCTTATTTTTATTGTGTAATAATGTAAATAGTGTTCATTTATCACTTAACGCCAATATGTATCCCACTGTGTTGTTTTTTTTATTATTAATATTTTTTGTGTACATTTTATTCAATTGTCGGTTTCTGGTTTATCTAATTATGTAAATCCTACTTAATTGCAATCTAATACTAATATGTATACTGATGTGTTTATTTTTATTTTTACTGTGTACATTTTCTTATTGAATTATCGGCTTCTGTTTTTATGTGATTCGTATTTGATTCTAACAACATTAATATGTATTCCACTATGTTCATTTTTATTTTAAGAGGTAAATTTTTATGTAACTACCTCTTTTGATCTTATTATGTACCTAAATTGTATCAGTATGCAATTATTTAATTCCGATCCAGTTTTATGTTCAACTATGTAAGCAAATTTTAATCCTGGTTGAGTGTAAGAGAAGGCCTTATGGCCTTAAATCTGCCAGGTTAAGTAAAGCCATTATTATTATTATTATTATTATTATTATTATTATTATTATTATTATTATTATTGCTCGAGGTTTGGAAAAGTCGTCATTTCGTTTGAACCTTTAATTAGTGGCTACAAAAAAAAAAAAAAACATTCGGCATTTGTTTTCACTGTAATATCAACAGTAAATTCTAATGGAATTTCCTTAAAAGCACCACCGTTTTACTGTTACATACTTACTTACAAATGGCTTTTAAGGAACCCGCAGGTTCATTGCCGCCCTCACATAAACCCGCCATCGGTCCCTATCCTGAGAAAGATTAATCCAGTCCCTATCATCATATCCCACCTCCCTCAAATCCATTTTAATATTACTTTCCCATCTACGTCTCGGCCTCCCTAAAGGTCTTTTTCCCTCCGGCTTCCCATCTAACACTCTAAATACATTTCTGGATTCGCCCATACGTGTTACATGCCCTGCCCATCTCAAACGTCTGGATTTAATGTTCCTAATTATGTCAGGTGAAGAATACAATGCGTGCACTTCTTTGTTGTGTAACTTTCTCCATTCTCCTGTAACTTCATCCTCTTAGCTCCAAATATTTTCCTAAGAACCTTATTCTCAAACATCCTTAATCTCTGTTCCTCTCTCAAAGTGAGAGTTCAAGTTTCACAACCATGCAGAACAACCGGTAATATAACTGTTTTATAAATTCCAACTTTCAGATTTTTTGACAGCAGACTGGATGACAAAAGCTTCTCAACCGAATAATAACAGACATTTCCCATATTTATTCTGTGTTTAATTTCCTCCGATTGTCATTTATATTTGTTACTGTTGCTCCAAGATATTTGAATTGTTCAACCTCTTCGAAGGATAAATTTCCAATTTTTATGTTTCCATTTCGTACAATATTCTGGTCACGAGACATAATCATATACTTTGCCTTTTCGGGATTTACTTCCAAACCTATCGCTTTACTTGCTTCAAGTAAAATTTCCATGTTTTCCCTAATCGTTTGTGGATTTCCTCCTAACATATTCACGTCATTAGCATAGACAAGAAGCTGATGTAACCCGTTCAATTCCAAACCCTGTCTGTTACATAAAATTATTATTGATAGTAAATTTATCAGATTAGTTATAATTAGATATTAGGTAATAGCAATTATCAATGAAAATGTACATAGAGACTTCTTCAGAATTACGTATACTTTAACGGCTACAGTTTTTCACCTCTACTATGCCACAAGCAAAACTTACCTGAATTTACACCCCTTGACACGGAAACTGGTCGCTGTTAAGTCCCACCTCGGAATAGCTCGGGAATCACCGTGTGCGCTGTGTTCTTGTAATAGGCGCAACTGTCCTATTCTAAATGAATCTCCTCAAGTTAAATATATCGCAATAATAATCGACCAACATTTACGTTGGGATAAACATGTTATTTTTCTGTGCAATAGACTAAGAAAAATTATTCACTATTTTGTCATCCTACGAAATTACTTGACTGTCCATACTTTACGACTGATTTACCTCGCAATAGCACAAGCTGTATTACAATACGGCATTATAGAATGGGGTAGTGCTTATAGTATCTCCCTCATGCCAATAACTCTGATACAGAAAAGAATAATAAAAATATGCCTTAATAAACCTCTTGATTATCTTTCAGAGCTGCTGTATTCAGAATTTAAAGTATTTGACTTCCATCAAGTTTATAACAATGTATTACTGAATTTAGTGCATAAAAACCGAAACATATTTAATTTATATTCACATAAATATAAAACCAAGAGATCAGACAACATATGCTTGACAGTTCCTAAATGTACTACAACTGTAGCATATAATCACAGTAACAACTTCGGTCCAAGGCTTTATAACATGATAATAGATAAATTCCCAAACATACGATTTGCTAATGCTCCTTATTTAAAACAAATCAATTAAAAACTTGCTGTTAACAGAGAAAATTTGTGATATCTGTATTTTTTCTTTTTCTTTCTTTTTTTTTATTTTTTACTGGGTTATTTAATAAAATGTCTTAACATTACGTGGAGTGCTCCCTAAGCACGAGTATGTAACTTACTTTTCTGGGGATGCTAGAGTGTTTTTATAAAAAAATCAATATGTATCTTTGTTCTGGCAATAAATTATTATTATTATTATTATTATTATTATTATTATTATTATTATTATTATTATTATTATTATTATTATTATTATTGTTGCGTTAAAATAATATCAATTATAACCACGGCAGCTTAGTAGTTAAGACTCTGCCTTACAAAGCCGAAGGCTGTGGGTTCGATTCCCAATGGTGTTTGAATTCTTCAAAATTACCTGATCTTTCCGTCTGCATTATGAACCTGAAATAGATTCCTCTTCTAACGGAAATAAGTATAATGTAATTTTTCGGGTGATCAAGGCGGCAATTACATGGAGGTGACATGCCTACTGCTACTAATGCCAAATCTTTGTAAAGGTGTGATTCTTAACCTTCTGCTACCCTGTTGGCCGCTAAGCCTGCAATAGGGATAACTGAACTTTAAAACTACAATAATAATAATAATAATAATAATAATAATAATAATAATAATAATAGGGAGCATCCAAATATTAAAAGAAGCACGATCACTTAAAATAACACTTAAAGTAAATCTAATTTGTATCTTAACCCTAAGTTCGAACTAAAACATACGAGTATGATATGTTCATACCGCCTCAGGTACCTTTCAGCACTTAACGCTTCAAAAACATTTCACTGTTCAAATAATTTGTACTGCCACTATAAACTATAAAACTTCACTGACACAAACCCACTTCACTGCCAACACACTTCACACTTCATTGACAAAACACACTTCTTCACTGATACAACACTTCAAATAACAAAATATCAATTAATAATAATCCGTGGTGGCGCTCCAGCCCACGAAGGGCCAAGATCGACCACCCGGCTGCTGGCCTCACGCCCACATGCCGAAGCAGAGGTGGACGACCATCCAACCAGAATGGAGGTATCGTGTGGTAAGCACGATGATCCCCCCAGCCGTTAGCTGGTTTGCGTAACCGGATTTCGCTACCTATCGTAGCTCCTCAAGTGCATCACGATGCTGGGTGGGCACCGGTCCTATACACTGGCCGAAATTTCATGAGAAAATATCTTCTCGCATGAGGACCCGAACCAGCGCGCATTCCGTAACGCGAATCCGAGGCAGGATGCCTTAGACCGCGACGCCACCGGCGCGGGACAAAATATCAATTACACCCTTTAAGTACTGTGTATAA